>NW_024589826.1:300000-380000 GCF_018446385.1 Zingiber officinale
CTACAATTGGTATCAGAGCAGGTACCCTCTGATTTGGTGCAACCACCAATCAGACTGGGGTTGAAATTTTATTTCTTTTTTTTTCCGGTCTTCAGTTTTACACTTAAACTCCAAACTGGTTTATCATTTTTTTAATATTTTTTTTGCAATTAAATCTAAATTGGTGCAACACCAATCTAGATTTTTCTACTATTTTCTCTTCCCGCACTACTAATCCAAGACCAAGTCTTGGGAAATTTTTTTCGGTTATTTACCCGTGTACAGGATGTCCCAACAAGAAGGCTTCAGCACAGTACGACATCCACTCTTCAACGGGGACGATTTTCCGTACTGGAAGAAGCGCATGGAGGTTTACCTCAAAACAGACTTCGACCAGTGGATGAGCGTTACAAGACCCTATAAAATTCCAGCAGACACTTCCGGGAATATACTGGATCCTGAAGACTGGACAGCTGATTTGAAGAAGAAGGCGTCAACAGAAAATAAAGCAATCAACACTCTACAGTGCGGATTAACAAGAGAAGAACTAAACAGAGTCGGTCCACACAAAAACGCTAAAGAGCTGTGGGACAAATTGATCGAGCTACACGAGGGAACGAGCGACGCCAAGGTAACCAAACGAGACTTGCTCTTAAATAAAATTTTTAATATAAAAATGCAGGAAGGTGAAACGGCGAATCAGCTCCACGCGAGGATCAAGGACATCCTCAATGGACTTCATGCGATAGGCCACCAGATGGAAAATAGAGACTTAATAAGGTACGCATTAAATGCTTTTCCACGTAATAGTTTGTGGGCATCAATATTGGATGCCTACAAAATCTCTAAAAATCTTTCTAAGTTAAAGTTAGATGAGCTTTTCTGTGAATTAGAATTACATGAACAAACTAATGTTGGAGCCGAGAAAGGTATAGCTTTATTTGCAGGTTCCACCAAAGAAAAGAAAAGCAAGCCTGAATTTGAAGAAGATTCCGACCAAGATTCTGAAGACGAAGAACACCTGGTGAACTTGGTAAGAAAAATGTTCACCAGGAGAAAAAGGAGCTTCAGCAAAAAGGACCTTCAAAAGATCAGTTCTCCCTCAGAACAAAAGAACGTGACTTGCTACGGATGCAATAAAAAGGGACACTACAAGAACGAATGCCCAAAACTGAAGTTCGACAAACCAAAGTCAACCAAAAAGAAGGCACTCAAAGCAACGTGGGACGACTCCTCGGATGAATCGGAGGAAGAAGAGCAGAAACATCAGAGCCACCTCGCACTGATGGCCCGCGAAGATGAAACAGAAGACGAGTCGGAAGATGAAGGCGGGTCTGAACCCGAAACAAGCCACGAGTCCGTACTCGTTTTCGAAGGCCCGAATGAGGTATATTTTAATTTAAACAAAAAATTTTTTAGAATTATTTCCTGTTTAAATAGTAAATTAACTAAAATAGAAAATGAAAACAAATCACTTCTTAAGGAAAATCAAAACCTCAAGGAACAAATCAAAAATTCAAATCCAACTCAAGATCTAACACTTGAGGAGGAGAATTTATCACTAAAAAATGAGATTAACAATTTAAAAGAAATGTTAGAAAAATTCACAACAAGATCAAAAAATCTAGACTTAATCCTAAATAATCAAAAAGCATGCTATAATAAAACCGGACTAGGATATAAGTCGAATTCAAATAAAACCTTCAAATCATTAATAACCCAACACAAATCAACCAATCTAGCTTGGGTTCCGAAAGCGTGCTTAACCACGCAAATAGGACTTAATCAATATTATATACCTAAAGAAAAAATACATTATATAAAATCGAATAAACCAAACCAAAATACAAAATACAAACCTAAATCAAATTCAAAATCTAAACACTTTAAAAATCAACAAAATTATCACCAAGTTAACGATAACTATAAAAAGAATCGACACAAACCTAAAACCAAAATTTAAATTAATGGCCAAATAATTCAGGGGGAGGCTCCAGAATAGCTGGCACCTCCAAAACTAACTTACCAGACAGGGTAACCCAAAACAAACTAACCCGGCAGGGTAATTAGGATTAGAGACCAAGTTTAACTTGAATCATGGTACTGGTAAAATTTTTGGATGATAGTACGTTAGGGAAGCTTGGGCATCGCATGTCTAGAAAGATATGGCTTCGATCTGGTGCATTTGGCCAAGTGGAACTCACCGAAGCTACCCTTAAATGGATCATAATCAGTTAAACCAAGATTTAGTACTAAGCTCCGTGGATAGGACTATTCGGAAAATCTCGAAAGGTTGGTTACTTCTAATGACGTCCATATGACTCACCAAGCTTAGAAGTTTATCCGAAGATTGCCTATTTGTGGAAACCAAAGCTAAATCTGAATCTAACACAAGTTAAACCAAAACTCCACAATTAACAATCCAATTTCATCTCACAAAATCATAAGATTCCCTGATTGATAATATAGATCGGATGAGATGAATAAGGCTAAAATTTTTAAAACTTAAAAAAAATTATTTTCAAATTTTCAATTTTAAAACTTAAAAAATTAATTTCAAATTTTCAATTTTAAAACTTAAAAAATTAATTTCAAAATTTCAATCTTAAAACTTAAAAAATTAATTTCAAAATTTCAATTTTAAAACTTAAAAAATTAATTTCAAAATTTCAATTTTAAAACTTAAAAAATTAATTTCAAAATTTCAATTTTAAAAACTTAATTTCAAAATTTCAATTTTAAAACTTAAAAAAAAAATTAATTTCAAAATTTCAATTTTAAAAACTTAAATTAATTTCAAAATTTCAATTTTAAAACTTAAAAAATTAATTTCAAATTTTCAATTTTAAAACTTTAAAAAATTAATTTAAAATTTTCAATTTTAAAACTTAAAAACTTAATTTCAAAATTTCAATTTTAAAACTTAAAAAATTAATTTCAAAATTTCAATTTTAATACTTAAAAAATTAATTTCAAAATTTTAATTTTAAAACTTAAAAAATTAATTTCAAAATTTCAATTTTAAAACTTAATTTCAAATTTTCAATTTTAAAACTTAATTTCAAAATTTCAATTTTAAAACTTAATTTAAAAATTTTAATTTTAAACTTAAAAATTAATTTCAAATTTTGAATTTTTAAACTTAAAATTTTTTTCCAAAATTTAATTTCAAAAATTATTTAACTCAAAATTTTAATTTCAAAAATTTTAATTTTAAAACTTAACTTCAAACCTAATCTCTAATTTTAAATAAAAAAAAAGAGTCAAAAACCAGGGGCGGGCACCCCTGGTATTCCCCTCCGGGGCGCCCGGAAGGGGATCCGGGTGTCCCGCCCTAAATCAACCCCGGGCGCCCGGAAGGGATTCGGGCGCCCGGAGTTCCCTATAAATAGGGGGCAGCAGGCGCCCCCAATCCTTGCCCCACAATAATTTCACTTTTGCCAAGGCTCACTCCGAACCTAAGTGCGAGAGTATTTTAAATCAAATTTTCTTGCGGTGAAGACGCTGTTGCGATTCAACCGAGGTCGTCAGATCTATATCTTATCGATGGCTCCTCGGTAAATCTTCTTCCCCTATCTGAAAATTTATTTGAAGTTATCTTTGAAACCTTTCTTAGAATACTTTTTTAAAACAGTAGGAAACGAACAAATACTGGTGCTGGACCCTCTAATGCTAGCACTGACCCTAGGTTTCCCACAGAAGAACTAAGGATTAAGTTTGAGTCAACCATTTATAAGGCCATTAGGACTAGCTGCATAGATAGATCGTTCTTTCTAGGGTCATGTCCCTCCGTTTTAGAGGTTATAGACCACTATAACTTAAGGAACCTTGTCGAATGTACCAGTCCAATAAACATAAGTCTGTGTGCCGAATTTTGCAATAACCTAGTGAAAGTAGACGATCTCACCTATACCACTAGGGCAGCGGGCACTGATATCAAATTTTCCCCTTCGACTATCCGAGAGTTTTTAGAGTTGCATCCATCTACTTGTTCCTTTTTGTGCTATCCTCCGAGGGATCTACCATTCGGAGATCCCTACTCACATATTACTCTCGATACGATTTATTCGTATTTTTTTGGGGGAGAGAGAGATCCCACTGTGACACAGTTTAGGTCGGTAGAACTTCAGGTCCAGGACTACGCTCTTTATAGGGTTTTAGTCCTTTGCATTTTACCACTGACTACTCGGGACATCGCTGTGATGCGCCCATTCCATTCGTTCTTACTCTATGCCCTTAGTCATAGGTTAGATATTGACATCAGCCTACATATCTTCTCCACCATTATCTACTCGGCTGGATTCGTGACTGATAGACGAGTCCACATGCCATTTTGTCACATTCTGACAGCCTATATGTCCTCGTTGCACATTGATGTCACTAGAGGAGACATTGCCCATATGACCGAGTTCGATGTTATAGCAGCTCGAAACTTCTCCCTAGCTGGTGTCCAGATAGATAGGGATGACGGGACTATGTCTTGGCGGAGGGGCGCACAGCACCAGCTCAATCTAGACGCACAGGGGGACGAGTTCATGCTCGCACTGTTTCCAGAGGAAGCGGCACCGGCTCCACCACCGCCCCCAGCTCGAGCACCACGTCACGCTCCCCGCACTCTGGTCGACCGTATGACCGGACTAGAGAGAGCTATGGCGAGTCTCCGGCAGGACAACTCTGATTTTCATCAGGACATACGGCGAGAGGTTGCCGAGTTACCAGCTGCCGGGGACACCCGACACACTGAGCTGATGGCGCTTCTCCGATCCTTGGGATCTGGACCACCCCCTTCATCATCTCAGTAGCTCTAGTTATTACTCACTTCTGTAGCTACACTACCTACCTGTAAAATATTTTGGATTTATCTAGTGATATTTCAGACCTGCATTGATTATGTTCTATCTTGGTAGCCTAGGAATTTTAAATTTCAAAATTGTTTTCAAAATAATTCTTTCAAATTTTAAGTTAAAATTGTGTGTTTTCAAAACTTTTCATTTTTAGATTTTCAAAAACAGTTTTGGCCTTAGACTAGTTTTGAATCCTTAGAAAGCATGTACCCATAGGACTAGTTTTTGAGCATCTCACCAACACCTTAGGTTTACCTTGCTTGTGTTTGACAAACATAGAAAGGGGTGAGATGCATAGGCCAACTGTCTGGACTTAAGATGCTTATTTCAGTGCATTAGCATAAGTCTGGACGTTAAATACAAATCAGACAGTAATCAGATTAAGATCATCAGTCAAGTCAAACACTGACTGTTTATAATCACCTTAATCTGACTAACCAAGTGAAAGCTACTATCTTCTGATAGCTAGTTAGTACCTAATTGGTTAGACAGCTGTTTAAATTTAAATATCAAGTTTAGGGGGAGAAATTAATTAAAATTTTGTGTGTTTGAAAAATGCTTTTGTACATCTATTATAAAACTAACTTTTTTAAAACACCAGTTTTCAAAAAGTTAAAGTTAACTAAGTGTTTGAAAAACTCGGAAGTTTAATCCCACCTAATTTTTAAACCTGATTTGAAAAGTTGACTATTGCAAATTTTGTAACATATACTTGAAAATTAAACTTCCCAAATTGAGCTTTTATCAAATTAGCCTTAAAAATTTTTTTGGCAAATTTAATCTTACTTGTTTAATTCTTGCTTTGTTTTGAAAAATTGAAGTTGAAAATTTACGTTGTTGAAAAATGTAAATGTTACTTAAACTTGAAAAGTAAAAACCTGATTTAAAAATTTGATTTACTCAACATGTCTTCCCCAAGTCAACTTGACTATTTTTAACTTTGTGTTAAAAAATTGTAGATATTTTTCAAAATTAACTATTTTTTAATTTGATTACTTGTTACAGTAATTCTACACTATGATTGTTTACCCTTGTTTTTTGGATGAATGCCAAAGGGGGAGGGTTAGGTGGTTAAGTTAGAGCAACTAAATGCAAACTTGAAAAACTAACTTAAAACCTTAAAAACCTCGAAAATCATGCTTGATTTTTGCATATATTTATCACTAACTTAACCAGGTTGTCATTCCATCAAAAAGGGGGAGATTGTTGGTGCGGTTAGCACTAACTAGACCTGACCACGGTTCGGAACCGACGGTTCGACGGTTCCAGACAGGTCGACCCTTAACATTAACCGCCCAAGACGGTTACGGTTCACGGTTCGTCACGGTTCGTCACGGTTCAAGATTAATATGTTAAAAAAATTAAAAATTAAAAATTAAACATTAAACATTAAAAATTAGAAATTAAAATTTATTAAACAAAGGGCTTGCACTTATTTAAGTTGCCTACGTATCCCTTTAGGGGAATCAAAGCCCACGTAGTTCTTTTACATTTTTTATCCTTTTACATTTTCATTCACTTCCATTTCCTGTTCCTGTCGTATTTGTTCCTTCAGTATCAAAATCTTCAACTTCGTCATCTGAAAGTTGCATTCCTTGGATTCTTTTCTCCGCTCTGGTCCAATCGTCCAGTAATGCTTGGGCTTCCAAGGAGTCGGGAGACAAAGTTGATCGTCGTTCATCTAATATGTTGCCGCCGGCACTGAACGTCTGACACTGGACAAGCTAAAATTTCTTTTGCGATCACGGAGAGGACGGAAAGCTTTGAGTCTTCTGTGACCACCACTTTAAGATATCGAAGTTTTCGCTATCTGCTTCATTAAAATCAAAAGAAGTCGTAAAATAATTCTCAAGTTCCTGTGTGGAACTTGAGGATCCCCGTGGACGTTTTGTCCGTTCTTTTAATAAAAGTTGTGCTTTTGTAAGTTTTAAATTACTACTAGTAGTTTGTTGAATTTCAGAAATATTAATTTGTGTTCCATATTTTGCATAATATTGATTATAAATATCATATAAATAAATTCTAACATTATATATAATATTAGCTGGATCAGGGGAAGAAGAATCTTTAATTGGAATTAAAGCATCATAATATAAAGTTAACATTTCTTGTAAAACTTCTAATTTAAATCTAGGATCTAAAGCAAATGCAATTAAATAAATTTCAGGAATTAAATAAAAATATTTTTCTCATTTAGTTTTCATAGCTAAGATGCAAGGAGATAAAGATTCATTATTAATATGTTCATTTAAAACTAATACTATATTAGAAAAAATTTCTAAAACTAATTGAGCAGTGGGATAATAAACACCGGAAAGTTGTTCGGTTGCATCATTAAATACTTTTAAATTTTCACAAATACTACTACAAATATTCCATTGTTGTGAAAATAAATATATATTAGTATTAGTGTTTTGTGCAAAAAATGAACATAATAATTCTTTATATTGAAATGAATCTTGTAATAATTGGTATGTTGAATTCCAACGTGTTGGTACATCACGTTGAAATTTTTTAGGTCTCATTCCATTAATTTTACAAAACCTACCCCATTGTTTCATTATAGATGGATGAGACCATAAATAAGAAATTGCAATTCTAATTGGTTTAATATAACTTTCTAAAATTTTTAAACCATCTTGAACACATAAATTTAAAACATGGCATACACAACGAATATGAAAAAATAAACCTCCAATAATAGGTTGACAAACAAATTTTAGATCATCTATACAAGCGGTATTAGAACTAGCATTATCTAATGATATTGAAAATATTTTATGAGTTAAACCATATTCTTCTAAAATTAAACATAATAATTGTGCGATATTATGAGCATTATGTGATTCATCAAAAACTCTATAAGCTAATAATCTTTTTTGGAGGTTCCAAGAGTTATCGATCCAATGGCAAGTCACACCCATATACGAATGTGTTTGCCAATGATCACTCCAAATATCGGAACATAAAGAAACTTTATTATCTAATTTACTAAATTCATCAATTAAATTCTTTTTCCTTGTTTTACTAATTTTTAATTGTACGAGTAAGTGTAGTCCTAGGAACACGTTTAGCACATGGATTAAGAGATTCTTTACAAAATCTTCAAATGTGCATTTAGATCCAAAACTAAAAGAAAGATGTTCTACGGAAACAAATTTAGCTAATGATTCTCTTAATTTATTATCCGAATATAAAAATAAACCGGAATCGGTACTACCGCTAGTTGAAGAAAATCTTGATAATTGTGTTTGAGAACGGTCGAGTCCATATTCCATCGGGTGCTTCGTTTCTACATGTCGTTTCAACGACCCATAGCCGCCGCCGGCTTGGAATTTGTAGGAAGCATTGCAGTGCTTACATTTTGCACGCATTTCTCCCGACGGAAGAGTGACCTTCTCAAAATGTTTAGTAAAAATAGAAGACTTTAGAGGAGGAAGTTCCCGAACCTTAGAAGTAATTGCATCGGTACTTCCTTGTGTTTCGGGTGTCGAATTCGGAAGATGCTCGATCTCATCATCGGTAGATTGAATGTTGGGGTCCTCCTCCCGCGGATTCATTATTTGTTTTCCCTTCCGAGCTCGAGATGATGCACCTCCGCGGCCTCCTTCCATTGTAATTGAAAACCAAAGCGCGTAGAGATTAGAGAATACGAAAATGAGATTAAGAGTAGAGAAGATGTATGTGAAAAATGATGAAATGAGCTCTCTATTTATAGAGTTTTGATGGTAACGGACACTAAATCATAGCCATTGATCAAAAAACGGTCAAATGATCCTAACCGTTGAAAAAAAATACCTAAAAAACCCTCCTAACGGCTACGAACCGCCGGTTAACTGGCGGTTCCAACGGCTATGAACCGCCGGTTAACCGGCGGTTCAAGCCGTTTAAAAAAAAAAAAAAAAAATTTGTGGCTGAACCGGCGGTTCGCAGGTTTTTACATCTAATGAACCGGAACCGGCCCGGCAACTTGCCGGGCCGGTTCCGGTTCGGCCCGGCGAACCGGGCCAGACCCGGCCCGGGGTCGGGTCTAGCACTAACGGTCTAACTCAGGTTTTGATGAATGACAAATCAGGTTAAGTTAGGTTCGTCGTTATCTAACACTCTGATCGAGTGTGCAGGATAAGTCCAGACAGGTCGACGGGCTGACCGGATGTCTGGCACGAAGTCCAGCTAGGTCGACGGGCTGACCGGATAGCTGGCGAGAAGTCCAAGTGGGTCGACGGGCTGACCGGACGCTTGGCAAGAAGTCCAGACGGGTCGACGGGAAGTCCAGACGGGTCGAAGGGCTGACCGGACGTCTGGCAGGTAAGTGAGGTAAGTCACTGGAGGGGAGTGACTGCGAGGACGCGTTCCCGGGAAGGGAACATTAGGCGTCGATCCGGCTTAGATCCATTTCGGATGTCTAAGTCGAGATCGTGACTAGATTCCGGTCTCGGAAAGACAGAATCTAAGTCATACTATTTGTGCTAATTCATACTATTATAAAATGTGCTAACAATCTATGTTGCAGGATATATATTACCTCGGACTAACTTTGTTTTGCAGGAAAAGGGAGTTTTCTGGAACAAGGTGGTCCGGGCGCCCGGAGGTCCGGGCGCCCGGAAGGCAAATTATATCCAGCCAAGTCGTCGCCACGTGGAGCATCTCGGTTTGAGCAGCTACGTCACATTCCAGGCGCCCGGAAGGAATCCAGGCGCCCGGAGCAACATATAAAAGAAGCCCCAGGCAGGAGCTTCAGAATCATCAATCTGAGAACTCTTCTACTGCTGGTCCTGCTGCTCTACTGCGACGCCAACAAAGCTCCGACAAAGTGCTCCTTCGGTTTTTTAGTTAATTTCCTTGTCGGTATTACTTTGTTTCACTAGCATTCCCTGTATTCATTTTGTAATTATATTCGAATTGTTAGTGATTTCCCAACGAAAGTGGTCAAGGACCACGGGCCTTCGAGTAGGAGTCGTCACAAGCTCCGAACGAAGTAAAAACAACTGTGTTCATTTACATTTCCGCTGCGTATTTTTACTCGACTTTTCGAATCGATATTCACCCCCCCCCCCCTCTATCGAATCTAACGGTCTTACAAGTGGTATCAGAGCCCGGACTGCCAGAAGGTTTAACCGCCGACTGTGCACAAGAACTATGGTCTAATTGAACCATGTGAGTACAATATTGACCTCGAACAAAGAAAGTGGGGGCTCCTATGTTCGGATCAAGAGGACCAGACACCAGGCAGGAAGTCCTAGTAGGTCGGGTGGACCGAGGGGCAGGAAGTCCTAGTTGCGGCTAGGCAAGGAAGTCCTAGTAGGTCGGGTAGACCGAGGGGCAGGAAGTCCTAGTAGGTCGGGTAGACCGAGGGGCAGGAAGACCTGGTGGGTCAAGGATCGGACGTGGGAAGCCCATGGTCCTTTGTTTGAGGGGGGGATTGTTGGGGTTGCAAGGTTGCAAACATAGTCCCATATTGAAAACACATGGAAAAGATCATGGGTTTATAAGAGAAAGATATCTCCATTGACATGAGGCCTTTTAGGTAGAGCCCAAGAGCAAAACCATGAGGGCTTAGGCCCAAAGTGGACAATATCATGTCATTGTGGAGATATCTAAATTCTTTTCGATCCTACAGTATGCTTTAAAGAAGAGCATACAACTGATCAATGGAATAAACGAGCAAAAGGTGATCAACGGACAAGGCAAAGAGCACGTGGCGAAGTTAGAACTGATTGTAAGTCAAAGATTTCACTTGTCAAGAAACAAACTGGATCTGCATGTGTTAGGACCCTTCAGCGGCCGGCTAGAAGGGGGGTGAATAGTCCCTGCACAAATCAAGATACAAAACCTTTCTCGGCTTATAACTTAAATAAAATAAATACTTGCATAAAAGAATAATAAATAAACTGAAAAGAAAAAGGCACAGCGAATTACTTGGTTACAACCAGGAAGGTTGTTAATCCAAGGTGAAAAAGTGCACTAAAAAATCTCCTCTGGGCGGAGAAGCCTCTTACAGCAATGAACACACAGAAAATAAGATAAACAAAAAATTAAAAGTGCACAAGTGTTGTTTTTTTGTATTTTTCGTTGTTGTGAGCTTCTAGCAGCAGGGCTGCTTATATAGCCCTGCTCAGGGCACCTGGAAGAGTGTAACGCCCGCCCTTCCAGGTACCCCTAAGGCTACCCTAGAGGGACGGACGTCACTTAACATAGACATCATTTACTAATGCATATGAATTCATAGCAGCGGAAGACTTATATTATTTATTATTTTTTTTTTTTGACATCTACCATATGCATCTAGTTCACTTAACATGGCATGTGAAATCAAACGTACCAACATAACATGAGTAGGATATCATACTAGCTGAACATTATCATAAGCATAGGTCCAACATTGTTCACATGCATAACTTAGATAACCCAAAAGCATAAATATAGATCTATCCACCAGCACTTCCACACACATCTTCATCGCCTTTCCTGCTGCTCCCCTTAACTGATCCATTCCTTGCCTTTATCTGCAGTACAAGGAAAACGTGTAGCTATAAGACAAAGGGCTTAGTGAGCTCCTTTCCTACTCATAAATCTGAATCACAATAATACATAAAGTGACACATGAAATCAAACATATCATATCATCAAATGGTATGGAAGAACATAACATAATCGTCTCCTATCATATAAGGAACATAACATAGCATGGCATAAAATGTGTCATAGCTTGTAAGTACACATCATAACATATCATATCATATAAGTCTGTCTCATGAAAATCTATCATGTCATGTGAATTCATATCATGAAACGTATCATAGAAACACCTATCAAAACATGTATTATGTCAGGTGAGCATATCATACCTCCTTTTTTATTTTCATGTAAGGATTTTATATCATGTGAACATGTAGATGCAAGATGTAGAATGATTTTCAAAACATGCATCATGGAATGAACGTTTGCATCATGCTTCTTGTAAAACATATCGTATACATATACTTGAACATAATATCATCAACATGAGAAGGGCCCCGGCTTGTACCACATGTAAACATAAATGCGCGCAATCCCTAGGACAGGGTAGCTAGCCCCGAACCTACTAGGGATCTAGGTCCGTTCATAGTCCGTCGACCTAGGGGCGTACTAAGGAGCCCATCCCTTAACGAGATCCGTTCATAGTCTGTCGACCCCGGGGCGCTTATGGAGCCCACCCTTGGTACAAGCCTTACAAAGTAAAATATCATGCATGTCATATCATATCATACTTGTCATAATTCTTGTCATATCATGAAGAGAGCTCTTGATCCCAACTTAAGGGAAGCATCTCTTTACCATAGCATGTAGAGTGCTTTTGATCCCAACTTAAGGGAAGCAGCTCTTTTTCATAACATGAAGAGTGCTCTTGGTCCCAACTTAAGGGAAGCAACTCTTTCTCATAACATGAAGAGTGTTCTTGGTCCCAACTTAAGGGAAGCAACTCTTTAGGCTTTTCCTCTTACATAAGCCATTCATACATGCATTATGAAACATAACATGGTCCTATCATAACATAAAGTATAACATGTTATTTTCAAATCATCAAACATGGCATATCATCTCATGAACTTAGCATACATATCATGAACATGGCATATCATATCATGAGTCTAGCATATCATATCATTAACATGGCACATCATGTCATAAGTCTATCATATCATAAGACATAGCAATGCAACATATCATAAGGCATATTTCATCATATCATGAAGCATGAAAGCTTAATCTACTCATATATCAAAGGCTACATATCATGAGAATACATAAGCATGTTTAGTTAGGTTTAAACTCTTTCCTAACCCAATTAATCCATCTTGGCCGAACCATATCAGTAGGTTTCCACATTATTTTATTCCATATTAAGCATAAAAACTCAAACACATAACATGCAAATTTGTTCCAAGCACATACAAGACATTATTTTTCATGAATACGCATGTTTGAGTTCAAAAACTCTAACCCTAACCCATTTATCTTAATTTGACCGAAACCTATCAGTAGGGTTCCCATATCATTTTGTTCCATATGAATCATAAAACTTAACCACATAACATGCAAACTTGATCTAAGCATATACAAGGCATTATACTTCATGAATAAGCCTATTTGGGTTCAAAACTCTAACCCTAACCTATTTTCCTCAATTTGGCCGAAACATATCAGTAGGGCTTCATATCATTTTATTCCATATGAAGCATAAAACTTAAACATATAACATGCAAATTTAATCTAAGTACATACAAGGCATTGTACAAGCACATACAAGTCACCATACTTCATGAATAAGACTATTTGAATTCAAAATTCTAACCCTAACTTATTTATCTCAATTTGGCCGAAATATATCAGTAGGGTTTCATATCATTTTATTCCATATGAAGCATAAAACTTAACCATATAACATGCAAACTTGATCTAAGCACATACAAGGCATTATACTTCATGAATAAGCATGATTGAGTTCAAAACTCTAACCCTAAACCATTTATTTTGTTTAGGCCGAAACATATCAGTAGGGTCTTCATGGTTTTCATTTCATATAAAACATAAAAACTAAGGTTATCAACATGTAAAAATTTTATACATCATGAAGGAGTACAACTACCATGATTTCTATCCAAAATTCTTAACTTAAGGCCTAAAAATCATTTTGGCCGAATCATATGGTAAGTATGTCTTCTTCTTTTTTTCACAATACGAATTATGAAACTAAGCCATCAACATATAAAATCCACACCTCATGGAAGCCTAAAATCAAGTATGTTCTCACAAGAAAATTTAATCTCACCCTTCTTGTGTCCTAGGCCGAAACATGGTAAGTAGGGCCTTAGTTTTCTCTTCTTTTTTTTTTTTTTTCTATCATGCCCTAAGTGACTACCCATATTTACCTTGACTGAAATTTACAAGAGAGACATCTTTAAAATTTCAAAAGAAAACGTTTACGATTGAAACCGATCGAAGCTACTTGTACTGCAGTGAGGGGATACTCACATCCTTCACTAAATTCTCTAAGGAGGGAACCTTGCTTGTGAATCCTTCCTAGAGGAGAGCTTCCTTGCTCCTTGGTCTCGGCAAGAAGAGGAGAGGGAGGGAGAGTCACGGTGAAAGAGAGAGTAGGAGAGAATGAGAGCAAAATGCCAACTCATTTTTCATTTCTCCCTTTTATTCATCATGAGAGGAGGAGGAAAAACTATATTTTTCTTCCTCCTTTCCTTTACTCTCTTCTTAATGGAAACATTGTCTAGATGCATCCCTTCTTAGAGAGTAAGAAAAGAATATTCTAGAGCATCGCTTCATTAGAGAGGAAGAAGACAATTCTAACTTCTCTTCCCAAGAGAAGAGCTTTTACCTCTTTACCTTTAACTATAGTTTCCCTCTCTTTTCAACCACAATTACTCTTGGTCTAATGGTTATCTTATTCATGCATCTAGTGGGAGGTCTAGAGTTCAAATCCTAGACCTTATATATATTTTTATTTCTATTTTGTTTGTTTAAGTGTTCGGCTAGAAGCAAAAATTTAACTAAGGCATATTTTTATTCATGATAAAAATTATTCTAAAATTTTTTTGCTAAGAACCCTATGGGTGTTACAAAGAGTCCCCAGGTGCCTGGAGGGGGATAAAACTTTATCCCCTTCGCGATTGATCGCGATCAAATACGATGTGGATAAAATCCCGTTCCAGGCTCCCGGACCAGGAAAGTCAACCAAGTTGACTTTTTCCAGTCTGGGCCTTCCACTCCGACTCCCCTTGCTTCGGTCTGGGTCTTCCACTCTGGCTCGGCTCGCTTGGGTGATTTTGGCCATCCGGAATAGGGCTCACCCGAACTCAACTTCCGGCCTTCTCCTCGAGCAAGCTTCCACTCCGGCTTCTCATCCCTCGGAAACGCAGCGCACCTCCTTCTCATCCACCCGCGTACACTTCTGCAGCACCTCGTCCCTTAGATGCAACGAGCCCATCGGCTCTATCCCGTGTCGTCCTTCTCGCTAGCTGCGTCTTTTACTCGATATCCTGTGCTCCTAAGTTCCTGCACATTTAGACACAGGATTAAATACAACATAACCTAACTTAATTTGTTTGATCACATCAAAACTACCTTGGGGTACCAACAATCTCCCCCTTTTTGATGTGAGCAACCCAAGTTAAGTTAGGGTAAACTAACATAAAGTAAAAGCAATAAATTTGCCATTAAAATACAAAAATTGAAGAATATTTAATCTACCACCCCTAGACTTAAGCTTTCCTTCTCCCTCTTTAATCACATAAAAAAATAGGGTATCAAAAAAAATCTAAGGGTAGCTTTTCAAAAATAAGAAAGTGAAGTTTAAAAAAAAAAAACTCTGATTTACAAACAATTTTAAAAAAATTATCAATTTTTGAAAAAATTTTGAAAATAATTTTGATATCACTTAGAAAGATTTGCAACAATTTTTGAAACTTTAAGTTTTGCAAAAAAAAATCTAAGTAAAAAATTTTCTTAGATGGAAAAAAAATTCTAAGTTAAGGATACTGCAAAATGTTTAAGTAACTATTAAAGCATTATTTACAATTAAATATTTATCAATTAGTTAATTAAATATTTTATTTCATTAATTGACTTCCAAGCTGTGGCGAGGCACTAGGCCTTCTTGGTTATTGAAGCAACAAATCACTTTCTAGACAAAGCCTCTTAAGGAAATTAAGCATTTAATCTACTCTCTGAAAGCACTAAGTCTAATTAAATTTTAATTTAGACAAAATTTTGGAACTTAATATAAGTTCCAGCCTACTGGATTAATTAAAAATCTTTTGGATATGTTTTCCTTTGAAATTTTCTTAATTTGTCCTTTGTGGTATTTGAAATATCAGTTCTTTGGGTCTTGTGGTTCTATCCTTGCAATTGTAGGTCCGCACTAGGAATGACAATGGGGTGACGTGGGGGCGGGTTTGCCATTCCCATCCCCGCCCCCGAATTTTATCCTCGTCCACATCCCCGCCCCCATACTCGATTTTTCCTAATCGGGAATCCCCCGCCCTAGCCCCACGGGGATTAAATCCCCATCCCCGCCCCCGTCCCTGATTTTTTTTATTGGGGAATCCCATCTCCGCCCCAGCCCCTGGCCCCCGACCCCATTCCTGATTTTAGAAAAAAAAAATTATATATCAACTCATTTTAAATAATATAGCAATACAATAGATTCTCAAAACACCGATTACAATAATATAACAATACCATCCTTTTTCAGACCAACATGAGTTTAATTCTTTAATTTGTCAAACAAAGCTAATGAAATAGTATATTGATGTTTACAAAAAAGATTAATATTCTAGAATTTAAGGAGCAAAATCCACCATCAATAAACAAAGTGATGAAGGTCCAAACAATGCAATACATCAGGTGCAAAATACATAGCATTGCCAAGCCTCAAGGATCAATACAACAAACCCAGGTGGCAAGTGATTACCATTCAGCTTTCTCAGGTTCCATACGCACTACTTTCGCAAAACCAGTAAGTGCTTCTTTAGGATCAGTTTCCACTAGACCTGTAAAATAAATGCTACATGTAAAGTCTATTCTAGCAAAGTGCTGATATCAAACATACAAAATTGCAGTGGAATTGTACAGGGAATGCACAAATCATAGTAGATAAAAAAAATAACATGGAGAGATCATAAAAGAAAATAAAAATTACTTCTCAAGTAGTCGACTCCTCAAGTTGAATTTATGTAAATGAAAAGTGGTAAGCAAAGTGAAGCCAAGTAGAATAGTAGACCAAAGAAAAGGTTGAAGGAGGGGCATATGCCTCAAGCATTTGACTCTAGAATAAAAAACTTGTGAATGTAAAAGGATACTAAACTGTGAATCCTAGAAGTTGTCATTGATGTTAACAAGCCAACCATTCATGAATCCAAACCAAGAAAAGTTTTTCAAATAATAAATGCAGACAATAATTGAACAAAATAGGAACTGATAAAGTGACGCCAACAATATAAATAAAAATAAATCTATCTAAGTCATGTAAAATTGTTTATCAAACCCACAAGAGAGAATCTATTACTTAAAGTGGTAGGATCTTTTCATTACATAAATAGGTTTAACCAACTCTATCATCCATATGCATTATGCAGCACAAAGCCAACATGAATAGCCAGTTAACATCAAATAATATTGAAATTCTCCTTTTTATAATAAAAAAAAGGTCAATCCACACTCTATTTCAGTAGTTTTGTCATGTCACTAATGTATAAATTACAATGATGCAAGTCAATCACATTTTTTATAGATGCAGAATGATAGATGCAGAATCATAGACACTGATGCAAGTCAATCACATTTATACACTGCCCAAATTGAAGAAATTATAAATGCAGAATGAAAATCAATTCATGTATCAATAAAAGAGTGACAAGAATATCACCAAGAAAATTCAAGAAAAAAATGGAAACAGTGTCTCACCCTAGGCATTTGTATTGCTCTCTCCAACTCATTCCTCGCCTTCTCATTCTCTAAAGGCCTGTAAACAATATTACAAATATTGATCACTCAAAATTGTGACCATGATAGAGCAGCCATGGAGCTAAAACCAATAGCCGATTTGATAAAGAATAGAACAATTAATCAGTATTAGAGAATTAAATATAGTAGAAATAAGAAATTTGCATTTGTTAGTTAGATCCATTAATACTAGGCAATAATCTCAAAAACAATTAGAAAGCAATTCTAAGTTCTAACATATTAGAATTATTTCCTGAATAAAGCCGAAAGAATGAAACTCCAGGTGTCTTATATAACTAAACATGAGATATCTATTTCTTCAATGATCAGATATGTTTGGTTTGCAAGAATTATATAAGTAATAGGGAACAATCTCTAAGTTGTTATCAGAATATATTCCTGAAACTGAAAAAAAGGGGAACAATTCTACATATCAAATATCTGTTACATAAAAGATCATATATGGAACAGTTAGTATACAAATCAGTGAGAAAATTAACAACCTTTTGAATCTATTGTGAACAAGTATAATCAAAGGATTAAATTTATCACATTGTCCAACAGAAGCAAATAACAAAAACTATAATTGCGGTCATACAAAATTATCACAGAAGCAAATAGAAAAAAAAACATATAGAGTGTGACCATCACATTAAATTCTAACATTCTATGGGGTTGTTGTATGTGACTGTGCATGAGCATGACTCCAACTCCTACAAAATAATAAGACATATAGAAAAAATATTAATTAAATTTAAAACTCTTTAATACAATAATAAAAATAACTTACCACAATATCAGCATCATTGTCAAACTTTTGATCATTTGAAATTGTAGAATCTAATAAGACAAAATAAATAACAAATATTTTAATAAAAAATAATAAAGAAATAAAAATAATTTCATTTGTAAACTATTTAATACCTTGAATTTCACTCCATAGCCAATCTTGAGCACACATCAAAGCCTCAATAGTTTTAGACTGAAGTTTACTACGGTGAGCATTTAAAACTCTTCCACTAGTATTGAATGTTGATTCGGAAGCAACGGTGGTCACGGGAATGGCCAACACATCCTTAGCAATATCATGCAAAATGAGATATTTGATCTCATTTGTCTTCCACCAACATAAGATATCAAACTCACTTGTTCTTGGCAAAAGAGACTCTTCTAAATAATAATCCAAGTATGACTTATGTTCAGTACTAGTATTAGAATCCATGAACATCTCAAATTTATCAGCATAACAACCATGCTTAGGAAGTGGAGGCCTTAAAGAAGAAGATTATGAATTTTTCACTTTCTGCGATTATTTGGATTTCTTCTCATACTCTTCAACCACGTCACACAACTTTTTATTTAGTTTTTCAATCTCATACGAAGACATATCACCAAAAACAAGAGGATAATAGAATTGAAATGTCTTCATCTTGTACCTCGGATCTAAAATACTCCCAATTGCCAATAAACAATTCATTACGTCCCAATACTTTTCAAATTTTACTTTCATATTTGTTGCCATTGTTTTCACGAAATTATCACCCAAGAGAAGCCAATCACCAATTGCCAACTTAATATCACAAATAGTTGAGAAGAAAATATTTATAGTGGGATACTTGGTCCCCCGAAAACAACTCTGTGGCATCAAAATACATCTCCAATTTAGAAGAAATATCTCTCACTTTTGACCAATCTTCTTGTGTGGAAACTCTTTTATATAAAGTCTCACGTTGTTTCAAACGAGCAAACACAGCTTCATATTCCAATGCAGTGTTAAGCATTAAATATGTAGAGTTCCATCATGTTTTGCAATCAAGTTCTAGTTTCTTTGTGCTTGGAACCTCCAATTGTCGAGCTGTTTCAATAAATTTTTCATCTCTTTTTGGTGTTGCTGTCCAAAATGCAACACTATAACGAATTGTTTCAATGCTATCACTGATTAATTCTAGTCCATCCCGCACAACCAAATTCAAAATATGGGCACAACACCACATGTGAAATAATTTTCCTTCTAAGATAAGTGAACTCGGAGGAAGCTTGTCCAGAATAAGCTCAATCATAGCACCATTAGTTATGCAATTATCAATGGTTAAAGTAGATAACTTACGATCCAAGTTCCAATCCAAGAGGCAATCAACAAGTGCATTTGCTAGGACCTCAGCAGTATGTGGACACGACACATATATAAACCTAGTAAAAAAAGAAATATAATACATTGTAATGATAATAGTAATACTATTAATGGTAAATGCAAGTATAAAGTTTAAAGAGAAAAAAAATTACCTGACAAGCCGACTTTGTAATTTCCATGAAACATTGATGAAGTGTGAAGTGATGGCCATGAATCCTCTTTTTCGATTACTTGTCGTCCACATATCAGTTGTCAACGCAATCCGACTAGCATTTGAGTCTAATAATTTTATTGTTTTATTTCTTTCATACTTGAATATCTTTATGATGTAAGTCTTGATTGTGTTCCGGAAAACAACTTTAAATATTGGTTGCAATGCATGAGAATACCTTATAAAGCCGACATGATCAACCATAGATAACGGGTACTCCTGCAATATAATCATATTTGCAAGCTCTTCCCTTGCTTGATCTTGGTTGAAATGGTATGTCCCAAGTTGCGTTGTCCCATCATTGGATTTTGTTGGCTACAATAGAGATTGTTGTATGGTCTTCTGTTTTTTGTGCAAGCGTGTTTTCATGTGGTCAAGTAAATGCTTGGTACCATTCTTAGTATCACCACCTAAGGTCTTCTTACAATCATTGCAGACCGCTTTCCATTTTCCTTCAATTAATTTTTTCACGAAATGATCCCATGCAATAGATCTAAATTTTCTTTTCTTTTCACCATTTGTACCCAAAATTTTAACATCTAAAGTGTAATTTAGAGTTGCTTCATTTGCCTCGATTGGAACACTCTCATTTTGCGAATGCAATTCAGTCGCTGCATGAACTTCACTTCCCACAGTTGGAGTAGTTTGCATAGCACCCTCAACCTCGTTATCATTAATTTCCATCTAAAAGGATATATTATAATATCAAAAAATCATATTCTACTCATCCATATAATCCCCACATTAACAAAACAAGGTAATTTATAGATGAGTTTTTTTTAGGAATATACTTTTAAAGAAAAGTCTTCTTAATTGATTGATATCCTTAAACATTATAAAAGCAGCACAATCTTAATCTATCAGAGAGTATATATCCTTAATTAATTATCTTCTTTTATCAGATAAGTAAAAGAGAAAAACAGACATCACTACCTTTGCCAGGCTTGTTTGCGTTCCTAGCTGTGAAAGTAGTTGAGCTACTAAAATTTTGAATAAATAAAGTTTAACATAACCATCAACATCATGTTTTAATGCCAAAGCAACATGGATTGATGATTTGATTAGCAATAGTGATTCCTCTAACAGAGCAAAGTCATTAACTGCTTAATTTGTTGAAACATTCAGCAATGAGGCCTGGTTTCATCCTTGATCAAGATGGAAAGAAGGAAAATCTTGCTGGATTCTCCTTTCCATCTAAAAGAGCATGTGCATCGAGGTGAGAACAATGATTCTAACGACTTTGGCTAGCAAGTGTTGATGACAAAAACTTGAAATCTAACTCACCTCACTGACAACAGGAGCAAGTGTTGATGACATACAAGGATCGGAGGATGTGTAGGTTGACGACGTCGACGGGAGACTAGAGCAAAGATCAAACTTGGACGGGAGGAAGGGAGCGATCAACGATGACGGGAGGCTAGAGAGGCCGGAGGCGTTGCCACGTCGAAGGGAGCGGCGTCGGCGGAGATCAACATGATGAAGGGAATTGCATCGACGGAGATTGACGCGACGAAGGGATGGTGTCGAATGGGCGAATGGCGTAAGGTTTAGGAATTAAGGATTTCATTTTTATCTCATTTATACTATTATTATTATTATTATTATTATTATTATTATTATTATTATTATTAAAACCGGGGCGGGTTCGGGGATGAGGATAGCATATCCATACCCGTCCCGATTTAATTTCGGGAATTTTAAAAATCCTCGAACCCGAACTCATACCCGAATTAACTCCCTAAATCCGTCCCCGTTTCTGGTTTTTCCTACAGGGCCCCGAACCTATGGGGAAAATTACCACCCCTAAAAACAGATGTAAAATTCATGGTCATCCCCACAAATGTGGAAACTTAGAGAATCACAATTGTGTGAATTCGTGTTTAGCCGACTCCCTTGTGTTATTTCTGCCGTATGGGGATTTTTGCTTTCTCAGATATTATTATTAAAACCGGGGCGGGTTCGGGGATGAGGATAACATATCCATACCCGTCCCGATTTAATTTCCTGGAATTTTAAAAATCCTCAAACCCGAACCCATACCCGAATTAACTCCCTAAATCCGTCCCCGTTTCTGGTTTTTCCTACAAGACCCCGAACCTATGGGGAAAATTACCACCCCTAAAAACAGATGTAAAATTCATGGTCATCCCCACAAATGTGGAAACTTAGAGAATCACAATTGTGTGAATTCGTGTTTAGCCGACTCCCTTGTGTTATTTCTTCCGTATGGGGATTCTTTTGGAGGTTGGGTGCTTGACATGTAACATGCTCAGAAAGAATGCTGGGAATGCACTCTGCAACTGTCTCTAGCCTTGTGGCAGCAGACTCCATTTTATCTCTGAAAAGAATATTTAATATGTCATTGAAAAATTCGAACCAAACTCTAGCGAAGTTTGTTTTGAACTTGGTTGAACTTGACTGAAAATTATTATCCAACTCTTAATTCAAATTTGTTTGAATTTTTATATTTTAAACTTGATTATTTAATTATTAAGCATAATAATAAACTTATTTATTTTAAATTATTTATTTATTTAACATATTAATAAAAAATTTATTGATAAACGTTATTTATAAACATTATAGACAAACATTAATAAATTAAATTCATATGTTCAAACTTCGTTTAATTTAATGAGTTATTAAATATACATAAATAAACTCTCACTAAACCAAACACTAAATTTATTCACACTTATTCATCAACATTTGATTCATTTATAACCTCTTAACTTGCACATCAAATTATAACTTTCAAATTTTTTTTCAATGGACGGTGAAAATGGATAGAGTAAAAATGGCTATAAAAATCCAAGAGAAAATTTTAATTTTACATCTCATAATATAAAATATACAGGGATATTCAACATTAGAGATGATCCATCGAAGCTTCCAAAAAAAAGAGAAGTCAGAATATAACTTATTTAAAAATCCTTCTATCTAAAGAAGCTGCAGTTGGAATTTTTAATACTCTGAGGCCAAAAAACAGGTTTGATCTCTCAATGTATAGGAAAAGCCTATCACAGATTGTTGGTTAATTGCTTGACGTTAAGTGCTCTCCAGCCAATGTCATGGCGGAAGAATCCTTCAGGCCAATCCACTGCTTCCACAGCATCGTAAACTCTTTCTCTAGCTTCTTCTATATCTTTGCCCCTGGCGGTAACGCCAAGGACACGACCACCAACAGCAATGAAATTGCCATCTGGGTCTACATCTGTGCCTGCATGAAAGATCTTAACTGCAGGTGAAAGCATTTCTGCCTCTTCAAGGTTTCTTATCTTGGTTCCCTTCTTGTAGGATCCAGGATAACCTTTGCTAGCCATTACCACCACCATTGCTGATCCAGGTGACCACTTTAATGAAACACTGCCCAATTCTCCTCCGCAAGCTGCAAGCAAAACTTGTGCCAGATCAGACTCCAAACGCATCATTAGAACCTGTTTATAAAAAAAAAGGAAAAAAAAATTGAAGTCACGTGTGGCCAACTTGTTAGCTCATGAACCAATATAGCCAACGAAATATCATAGGAATTGAACCTTATAAAATGCATGTGATCAACTATTAGTTATGTTTAGTTGCTAGAACATGGTTTCTGCCATCTCAAGTCTTTAAAAAATAAATAAAGTTCAACATCTTACCAATGATCTCATTCTAATATAATATGGATGGGTAGAGATGAATTGAAGTTTATATAACAAAAATGTTTTCCTAAATATTTTGCTTCAAATACAACAATACTAACCTGACATTCTGGATCCCCAAACCGTACATTGTACTCGATGAGTTTAGGCATTCCTGTTTTTTTCTCGATCATGAGTCCAGCATAAAGTACCCCAATAAATTTGTTACCCTCGGCTTCCATTCCCTTCACTGTTGGAAGGATTATTGAATCCATAACAACAGACTCGAGCTCTTTTGTGAGAATTGGTGCAGGGGAGTATGCACCCATTCCACCTGTATTTGGTCCAGTATCACCATCTCCAACCCTTTTGTGATCCTGGGCAGATTCAAGAGGTATAGCAGTCTCACCATCTACAAGAGCAAAGAAAGAAGCTTCCTCTCCTTCAAGAAATTCTTCTATGATAACTTGTGAACCAGCAGAACCAAATGCGCCATCAACAAGCATAGAATCGATGGCTTCATATGCCTCCTCTAAACTCATGGCCACAATCACTCCCTTCCCAGCAGCCAACCCATCTGCCTTCACAACAATAGGTGCACCTTGCTCCTTTACATATTGTTTTGCAAAGGAAGGATTGATAAAAGTTTGATACTGTATGGATGAGCAAACATGTTAATTAAAAAAATCAGCAGATAGAATGATCTAAATTGGCAGAGAAACTAATTCTCACCAAAGATGAGAAATTCCTTGCTTTTATTTCAACAGAAAAAAATTGCATGATCTTCTTTTAGGACGAAATTAGAGACACAGACATAACAGTTTAAAAACTTAAAATCAGCTCTATAGACGTAATAATTCTGTCCAACCTCAATGCAAATTTAGCACATGTAATATAGAGATGTATTTAGATAATTTAAAAAAAAAGGACATCCGGAACATCAAATGAGAAATTTTAAAAATAACAAATTAGGATTTTCATAACCATGTGAGAAAAAATGGTTAACAAACCTTTGCCGTAGGGATGCCATATTTATCACATAACTTCTTCATGAAATCTTTTGATCCTTCTAGTGCTGCAGCTTTTGCTGATGGGCCAAAAGTAGGGATCCCAGCCTTGACAAGATCATCAGCAAGACCAGCCACTAGAGGAATTTCGGGACCAACAACCACCAATCCAACACCCCACGTTTGGCAAAAGGAGATCACTGCTTTGCTATCAAGAATGTTTAGGTCTGGTATGCAAGTGGCATTCCCAGACTGAGAAATTCCAGCATTACCTGGGGCACAGAAAACTACATCACAGGATGGAGATCGCTGCAAGGCATAGCAAAGTGCATGTTCCCTTCCACCGCCACCAATGACAAGAACAACCACTCTATCCTCTAACCAAGAAATATAAAATTAAAATTCAATCTTCTGAAATATAAAGCAGATAAATACTATCAGTATGAATAAAATAACATGAATGAGATAATGCTTCAACATAAATTCAAAAAAACCAGCAACAAGTCAAATCACATGCATAACTGACTTATGTTAACTAGAAAAACAGGAAAATATTGATAATTATGAAATAAATAGTCGAACATTATTGACTGTAATGACTTGTGCATGTATATATATGGTATAACTATTCACTATTCTACATCTTTCACTTTTTTTTTTTGGGTAATTCAGGTATCCAACTCTTAAGATTCAACTAATTCTGGAGGCGAATAGCCCAACCCCACGAAAGTTTCCCGCCAGCCACCAAAATAAATTGGGAAACACAAATGGATCGGATGGCCCAATGTCACATGTTTTTCAAACTCCCCAGGTGTAATATGTCCTAAGTGAGAGTTGAACCCTTGTTGTCTAGGGAGCTCATCTTATCTCTTTCCATTACACCATAAGCCCGGAGGAGATTCTACATCTTTCACTCTTTTTTTTTTGTAATCGGCCATCCAATTATTGCGAAATGACTAATCCTGGATAGACTGTTCGACCCCACATTCCACCCACCAAGTAAATTCAGGAAGCGTGGTGGCTCCTAACTTGGTGACCCAACATCATTGGTAGTTTGATCATCGTAGGTGTGCCTTGCGTGGAAATTGAACACTGGTTGTTTGGAAATGCACCCGGCCTCTTTCCACCACACCAAGCTTTGGGGGGCAATTCTACATCTCTCACTAAAATGATAGAAAGTGAAGGTGGCTCTTTGCTATATCTTCCTTAATGATTTGCTCATTTTAGTCCCAGACAGAGATAGCTCTTCACTGAAAATTCCTAGATTACTTAGTAATAACTGCAAGAATTACGTCTACAAAATTTGTGGTATAAATGGCTTCAAATGGGCATACTTGTCGTAGGCACTAGAACTACATGGTCGGAAGCACTAAATGTGATTTTTAAATTGTTTGACTAGATTGATCATCTAAGCAAAACTATAATGTGTTGGCGTTAAGTAACTTAAAGATAATGAGATCAAAACCAAAGTCTTATAAGATATTCCAGAGAAGCGAGTTTGACTGGTACAAAGTAGTCGAGGAAAATTTTGATATTAGGACCAGTTCACTATGCAAAAAATTTTCCTTACAACTCAAATGCATGGTCAATGTAACAAATTAACCTCGTTTCATATATTCCACGGCTTCCTATAGCATCAAAAGTTTGCTCTAAAAAACATATCGTCAGAAAAACCACAAGCAATCAATCAAAAGGGAAAAAAATTGCAATTTCTCACCGAAACAAAAGGGAAAAAAATTGCAATTTCTCACCGAAACAACTCGAGCTTCTGTTGCCACCGCGCGTACCGGAAATATCATCAGATTCATCGTCAACCGAAGCCCTAACGACGAAGTTCCACCGAGGCAACGATGTAGGCGATCCCTGAGCACAGCCGGTGGAGGCAAATATCGAACCCCAAGCCCTATAACTCCGGAAGCAGAGCGAAGAAATCGAACCACCGCAAACAAGATGCCGACCAGGTTCACTGGCCGGAAACCTCAACGAGCTCCCAATATTGCAAGCAGCGGAAGCCATAGATTGCCAAGGGTCAAGCACAAACAAGAAGTCAATAAAAGAATAGAAAATCCTTCGAAGATCGTTGCGGTTTTAGGGTTTCGGGATTTGGGGAAGGTTCGACGATGGCTTTGGGGAGAGATACAACAAAGAAGAGACGCCCAAACCTCAAGAATTTATGCTGAATGACGTCAAATTTATTTCTTTATTTAAATGTCAAAAGGTCAAAAAAAAAATGAGTATAATTTAATTAATTTATTTTAAATTTTATAATTTGATTATTAGACATTTTAGTAAAACAAGCTTTTGGTAATTCTTTCTATTAAAAGACGCAAAAGAATTTACTTTCTATAATAATAAAAAGCCATTTTGTTGGTTAATTTATCACTAAAGTCCGTCTAGTTTGGTAGTTATTAAAATACAAATTGATTTACAAATTTTAAATTAACACCCATTGATTTAAAGCTATCTACCTTTTATAAAATTTGATCATTGAAATATGGCTCCAAGCTGATTTGCAAATTAAACTATCCCTACTTTAAAAATCTAATCACAGATTAATATTATTCGTGGATTTGAGATTATCATATATCAATTTACTTTTGGTCCAAAAATCAACATATGCAATGATTTTTTTTAAAAAAAAAACAAATTAACCTGGCTATCCCTACACTACTTACCCATCCAATTCGCGAAACACAAATTCAAAGTTATTGATAAAACATATATATAAAACATGTCTTTAGTAAATTTGAGACTCACCCTGTTGCTCATGTCTTGATTTTCTTCAACTTTGAATCACTTTCTCAGTTATTCTCTATTAAATTCTTATTATCATGAAAGAAGAGTTTGCTATATGCTTTAGCTTACACTGACAATTATGCAAAATAAAATCTTTTTGAATCTATTATCTATTTATATTTTTATAGTTTTAATAAAATAAAATTTTAAAAAATAATTTAAAACATTGACCTAACTAAGTTTATTAGGAAGAATATCATGTCTTAATTGTTTGAACAATTTAAAAGTTAATATAATTTTAATTTCTAACACTTAAATAATAATAATAAATTCTATGTTATTATATTTTTATATTTCCTAAAAAATAAAATTTATTGGATATTTCAAAAAATTATAATCTATATACTATCAAAATTTAAGAAAATTAGAGAGAAATTAAATAAGATAAAATATGCTAATTTACATTGATACAACAAAGTTATAATTTTTTTTGTCTACCACTTATAAAAATCATAAAAAAAACTAAAACTTGCGTTATAAAATTAAATGAGTATGCTTTGCATGGGGTTATGTTTTATGCTTTTGCTTTATACTTTATGTTTTATGCTTTATGCTTTTGTTATTGCATGCACCAGCTAACACAAGTTAGGAGAAAAGATCAAAGGAAATGACAAGACGATACGAGAAGAGACAATACGAGAAGAGACGAGACGAGAATAGACGAGACAAGACGAGAATAGTCGAGACGAGACGAGATGAGATGAGACGAGTATAGACGAGAAGAGTCGAGACGAGATGAGATGAGACGAGAATAGACGAGACGAGACGAGACTAGACAAAAATAGACGAAACGAGATTAGACGAGAATATGTAGGCACGCACGCAAGGGACATGAGATGACAGGACGGGGAGCACTCGTGGGGGCACGAGATGATAGGACGACAGTTGACGCGACCGCAGTGCACGCAAGGGGACAAGAGCGGACACGACGGGACATCACGCGAAGGGATCGGATGACACGACACGACACGACGGCAAAGCAAGCGATGAGAAGTAGTATTTAGGTGGGAGTAATTAGGGGTTATGATTAAATCATTAATGAATTCATTAAAAAAATAAATTCAAATTAATTAATTAATTATTAAAAAAAGAATAAAACCCTAATAAAAAAAGTTAGTGGGAGAGAGAAAAGGAGGAGAGAAGGTGCGCGTTTACGGTGATAACTTTTTACCCAGGACTCGGAACGCGGAACCGTCAATGGCGACGCGTAGAGGGGAGGGAGGGCTACGAGAGCTGCGTTGGGTGAAATCACGGACAGAGACGTCTGGGGGCCTGAAACGCGAAAAATATAATTTGGGCAACTTCAAAAATTCATATATTGGTCGTCTGAAGTCAGAATGAGTCATATGATATGTCAAAATGTCCAGAATTCAGAGACCTACACGTTGTCCCATGGCCTTTTGCACATCAGACCGGCTGAACCTCCGAGGTCAAAAACAGCCGTTTGGTCCTTCGAAAAGGATCCGGAAGTAATTTTCAGCCTATATTTTCGTCCGGCCCCCGGTCGCTACATGCGGCGCTACCCCGGCGTCCAGCCTTCCTCCTTTTACCTCCCCATCCGTTTTCGCCTCGTTCCAAGATATTTCCCCTGGGCACACAAAACGGACTCATTGTCCGAACATACCATCGCGTGCCTCGTAAAAAGTTTCATCCGGATCCCTTCGGTCTCATGTCCAAATTTTCTCGTCTAGTACAATTCCAAAGAGGAGAGATAGTATAGGGTTATATATATATATATATATTGATCCAGTAGTGAGAACAGGGGACCCCGCCCTGTGGAGTCAACGCCACGTGGAAGTCAAAGCGGCAGTTGTCCATCCGGAAAGGGTCGGGCCCGACCGGACGGCCGACCGGCCGTCCGATGGAATCGAACGTCCTGAGGGATGGGTCCGATCCGCTGGCCGACCGGACGATGTTCGGCTGATGGTTAAAGGCGCCCTATCGAAATTAGGGTTCCGGCGCTCAGTGGAAAAGGTCACAGGGCCGAGCGGACTGTACGCTCGGCCAAAGCCATAAGGTAACACTGCTAATAGTCTCCACAAAGTACGTGGTGGGGAACTTCCCCAAGTAAACCACCGCATATGTCCGGCCGGATGTTTAGGGAGCTGTCCGCCCGGACGCTAGATCTGGAGCGAAGGGGAAAAGGACAAAGGAGGTCTTTTTCTGACAGCAGGTATGTTTCACGTGTAGGCCATGCTCCAAATCTTGTGACAGGGGATTCCGCTGTCCCATCGAGGACATGCTGAGACTGTAGCAGTATGGGTTAGGGAAGCTCACTGACAAGCCCTTACTGGGGTATGGGCCATGAACACGTGTACACCTCGGTAGGTGTACACTCACTTCTTCGCTGCCCTATATAAAGGCCCTCATTCTTCGCCGGAGGTACGCTTTCTACGAGTTCTGGAGCCACTTTTTCTCTCTTGAGCTTCGCCTGACTTGAGCGTCGGAGGGTCGCCGCCGGGAACCCCTTCCCGGCCCGACTTCTGTGCAGGTTCGCCGGAGCTGCGTGTTACCAGTCGAAGATCCATGTCAACAGTCGGAGAGCGCCCCGTGCCCAGCGTCCGTTGGTTCAGCATTCGGACAGGATCATATATATATCAAAATCAACCTAAATCTTAAGACAACTTCATCGTGGTGGACGCACCCTCGGCCTACAACGTCATCTTGGGCCGACCAACCCTTAACGAGTTCCGGGCAGTTGTCTCCACCTACTGCTAAAAAATAAAGTTCTCGATAGGCGACCGGGTGGGAGAAGTCCGAGGGGACTAGCTCGCCGCTCGGCGCTCGACAGTGCTACGTCGAAATGGTTAAATTAGAGGAGAAGGCCACGCGGAAGGCTCCACGGCTGGAAGTGAATGCCATCATCACGGAGAAACCTCCCACTCTTGAATATGAAGGAAAAGAGGAAGTACAAATACACCACAGCCGCATGGAGGCAACGACTTTCATCATAGCCGACCTGGAGGCGAATCAGAAGGAAGAGTTGCTCGCCTGCCTCCAGAACAACCACGACGTCTTCGCCTGGTCGACACACCAGTTGCCCGACATCTCGTCAAGCGTGGCTCAGCATGAGCTACACGTCCGACCGGGCACTCGACCGGTCAAGCAGAGGAAGCGGGATTTCAATGCGGAACAAAACTGTTAGATCGAGAATTCGCTAGAGGGGGCGTGAATAGCAATAAAAAATTTATCGATTTACGCAGCGGAAAAATCAAAAGACAACAATGCTAACAAGATTCGTTTTACTTGGTTCGGAGTCTTTGTCAACTCCTACTCCAAGGCCCGCACTCATCGAGTGCTTTCGTTGGACAATCCACTAGCAATTCGGAAAGGTATTACACAATTGAATTACAGGAAATGCTAAAAGAAATTCCGATAATAATAATAAGGAAAAGAAGAAAGAAAGAAGACGCTTTGTCGGAGTAGCCTCGCGACGTCGCAGGAGCATAGCAGAGCACGTGATAAAGATCTTGTTGTTGTTGTTAATTTGCTCCAGCCTTCACCCTCCTTATATAGGAGGTTTGGGGCACCCGAATCCCTTCAGGGCACCTTGAATGTGACGTAGCCGAGCCAACCAGGGTGCTCCACGTGGCGAAGCTCATTGGGGATAAGTTTTGCATTCCGGGCGCCCGGATCCCTTCAAGGCGCCTGGACCTCGACTTTACCAGCTACCTGCATAAAAGTGTTAGTTCAAGGTAAAATGCAAACTACTCTGCAAAACAAAGTATTAGCACAGCATAGTCATAAAAAGGAACAGTGTAGTAATTAGATTCCGTCTCACCGAGACCAGAATCTAGTCAAGATCTCAACTTAAAGTTCCGAAATGGTTCTAAGTTGGATCGGCGTCTAAGTTCCCTTCCTGGGAACGCGTCCTCACAGTCACTCCCCTCCAGTGACTTACCTCAACTTACCCACCAAACGTCCGATCAGCTCGTCGACCCGTCTGGACTTCGTGTCAGCTATCCGGTCAACCCGTCAACTTAGCTAAACTTCGTGCCAAATGTCCGGTCAGCCCTTCGACCCGTCTGGACTTCATTCCAGCTATCCGATCGGCCCATCAACCTAACTGGGCTTCGTGTCAGCTATCCGGTCGGCCCATCAACCTAACGGGGCTTCGTGCCAAACATCCGGTCAACCCATCGACCTGTTTGGACTTCTCCTGCACACTTGATCAAAGTGTTTAGAACACAAATGAAACTAACTTAACCTACTTTGTCATTCATCAAAACTTGAGTTAGACCGTTAGTGCTAACCGCACAAAAAAAATGTCATCATCCAAGCAGAAGTCGAGAAGCTTTTGGAGGTCGGCCACATAAGGGAAGTACAATTCCCGAGTTGGCTCACCAACGTTGTATGGATATCCAAGCCGGGGAACAAGTAGCGAGTCTGCATAAACTTTCGGGATTTAAATAAGGCTTGCCCGAAGGATTTCTACCCACTACCTCGGATCAACCAAATGGTAGACTCCATGGTCGGTTGTGAGCTCATATATATGCTCGACGCATACCAGGGCTAGCATCAAGTACCGTTCGCCCCAGAGGATCAAGAGAAGGTTAGCTTCATCACCAATGACATCACATACTGTTACAATATCATGTCGTTCAAACTCAAGAACGCCGAGGCCACCTACCAGAGGCTCATGAACAAGGTGTTCCGACGGCAGATTAGTTGAAATATGGAGGTATACGTTTGATCCTATCTGAGAAGCTTGACAAAATGGAAAACTGGGGAGAGAACTTACTGCTGATGAAGAAGAACACCTGAGAACTTCCAATCCGAAAAAACCAAAGCGGATCCGGAAGGATAAAGTCATCGAACACCCTCCTTATACGAAGACCCAAGGACGAAAGGAGGGATTTACTAAAAAAAAACACCAAGATCTCGAGCTTTCTTGACTTCCTGCGCACAAGAGACCAAGCAACACTATTGTCAGTGACCTAAGACCGGGGTGGGAATCCTTGTCTAGACCCTCCGACGCTCAAGTCAGTGATCTCTCTTAGTGTGGAAGGAAGAAAGAAGATGAATACTAATTGAAATTAGGGTTTGTAATGGATAGTTGTGAGTGTGGTGAGCGTAAGCATTCCTGGCCAACGGAGAGGATTCCCCTTTTTATACCACTTCATATAACCTCCGTAGTCATGAAGTGGACCCCGATTTGTTAGAGTTTGTTATGAGATGACGTAAGTCATGTACTTGCATAAAATAGCTTTTAAGGAATTTTTTTTGTACCCCAGATGTACCTTCTTTGTCGCTTAGTGTCTGTAGAAGAGTCTAGAAACATTCTTCCCGCCAAATTAGCAAACCTGTTATACAATCACATACTACAGATATCTTCATTAATCTATTTATGAATATTCTTGAAATATTTGTTCTCGCCCTGTCTTATAATCTATATGGAGATATATTTATCGTCCATACTTGCTTACCCTGTTTTTATTATGTTACAGATAGTCCAATCTTATACTATGATTTGTATCGGATGGAATTGAACCTAAGTTATGTCCGAGCGTGTTACTACTATTGTTCAACATACGTCCTAATCGTCCGATAATATACTATAGATCTTGTAAGGCCTTGTATCTTTTCACATCCAGGCGACCATATAAGTCCGCCCAATGCTAATATACATCCAGATGTACTAATTCAAGCAATCTTAGTTTATCTATCTTAAACGTGTAAACCCAGTCGATACTTGACCCATCTTTCTTAAGGTCTTATACTGGCCGATATTGACCTATTTTCCTTAAGCCTATTATCCCGGCCGATATTGACCTATTTCCCTTAAGCATATTATCCCAGTCGATATTAACCTATTTTCCTTAAGCCTATTATCCCGACCGATATTGACCTATTCACCTTAAGTATATTATCCCGGTTGATATTCATGTTTGCTTAATTCTGCTATCTCCTTTCCCCTTTTCACCGGGGACCTACTAAACCTAACCCATATCACTAGCCTTCCCTTCAAGTCTAGTCGAAGGAGGTGTCAACCGACTGACTAGACATGAGTTTATGTTTAGTTGAGTTACATAGCATGGGCAATGTTACGTACTCGATCAGGCTTTACCTATTGAGTATATACAAAACTTATTTGTTTTTTATTTAACTGATGATATACTTCGAGTTATACTTCAAGCTATATAAGGCTAAATGCCTAAAATGCAATCAATATGTTATACTCAATCAAACATTTTTGACCTTGACTGATACTAACCTGTCTATGGTAAATATGTTATCCCGGTCGATATTAGCTTGTCTATTATAGACATGTTATCCCGACCGATGTTAGCCTACCCTTTATAGTTATATTAATTCAGACCATGCTTCACGTATGACTGACTCTTATTATTTCTTATTCTCTGTCTTCGACCCGGGATCTATCAAACCCAATCCATCCTTCTTTATTGTACACAGTAGACTACGCCCTTTTTCCAGAATTTCCATGATTATGATTGGCTTTTCAACGGTAAGAGAATGTTGGAGGGGCGTGACGAGGCGCCACCAACCCCTACATGATTCGATTTGTCGCGTCCATCATAAATGTCCATTTATGGTCATATGACACGTGTCTTTTCTCATCTTCTTTGTAACACCAGCGTCTGCACGCTTCTATAATCAACGGTGTTTGTTGCAAAAAGGTATTCTAATCTGACGGTTATTATATGGTCTTTCAACCTTAAACCCTTCATCTTCTTGTCGACTTTGTCCCTTTTTCCTTACCTTAGCGTTTCTTCCTTGCTGCAATCTTTGATCAATCCTCGCGCTCACCGTCTTCCAGTGATCTTCTCTCTTAGCTCTCAGTAAGTAACTTGTTGTTATGTTAACCCTTACTTCTATCTATGGCTGAAGAAACGATTGCCCCCTGGTATGCTCAAATTTCATCCTCTTTCAACAAGGATGCTAGGCTTGCTATTCGTAGGCAATATGAAACTCCCAGGGAATATGACATCCTAATTCCTAAACCAGATGAGCATCCTCACCATCCTCCTGCTAACTACGTAACTTTCTTTAGGGATCAGTTGATAGGGGGTTTAAGGTTTCCCATTCCTTCTTTTCTGATCGATGTAAGCCAATACTTTGACATTCCTCTTCAACAATTTGTGTCTAATGCCTTTCATTATTTGTGTGGTGCATACATGTTGTTTCGTACATTTGATATTCCTCCTACTCCTCAAAATGTTTTCATGTTGTGACGAGCCACTTTAAGTGAACATGATTGTGTATTTGTAAAAGACTTGTAATCAAGTACTTGTAATTTTTGTAAAAATTTATACTTACCTATTTTTCCGACCTTTATTATCTGGCTGCTTCCTGAGAATAAGTACTAACTTGTTCAAAAGCTTTTCCTGTTGTGGCATATTAATTGATCATATGGCTTTGAACAATAAGGCTTTCCATAAACTCCTTGATCTTTATTCAGGCATGACTGTATATAAAGAATTCCAAAAATCTCAGTGCTTCCGAGGGACGTGTAATCCTGAACCACTTTATATGAAAAACTCCATAGGATTTATGTGTTCTTGGTCGGGCGCACAATCCCGAGCGATTTTAAATAGAGAACTTCATACGATTGTGACTTATGATGAGGAATGTAATTTTGAAGGATTATATATATAAAGAATTCCCTCTGAACTTTGAATCATGGTCGGGAGTGTAATACCGAGTGATCTTTATAAAGACATCCAGATGACTTTGAATCTAGGCCAGACATATAATCCTGAACGATTTAATATGAAGAATTTCATCAACCTTTAAATTTTCGGCCGGGCATGTAATCCCGATCAATTTAATATGAAGAATTTCATCAACCTTTGAATTTTCAGTCGGGTGTGTAATCCCGATTAATTTGAGTCAATAGAGTCCTGTGCTCTATCATATTTTAATCAGGTACTCAATCTTGCATGACTTTGCTAATGATAGTTTAAAGTCTCCGGTTCCTCCCAGGAAGGCCCGTCCAGGTTACTTCAATAAATTTCTTGATCGACTATGTTTATGTTGGTTTAAAGTCTCCAGTTCCTCTCAAGAAGGCTCATCCGGGTTTATTCAAGAGATTTCCCGATCGACTATGTTTATGCTGGTTTAAAGTCTCCAGTTCCTCTCAAGAAGGCTCGTCCGGGTTTATTCAAGAGATTTTCCGATCGACTATGTTTATGCTGGTTTAAAGTCTCCAGTTCCTCTCAAGAAGGCCCGTCCGAGTTTATTCAAGAGATTTCCCGATCGACTATTTTTATGCTAGTTTAAAGTCTCCGATTCCTCTCAAAAAGACTCGTTCGGGTTTATTCAAGAGATTTCCCGATCGACTATGTTTATGCTAGTTTAAAGTCTCTGGTTCCTCTCAAGAAGACCCGTCCGGGTTTATTCAAGAGATTTCCCATTCGACTATGATTTGAGTGAAACTAAAAATGTTTTTACTAACCTCATGATGGTTTAACGTCTTCGAGATTCCTTAAAGAAACCTGATCGGTCACTCCTTAAAGCTCCCAATTGACGTTCGCTTGAGCAGAATAAAAACGTTTTCCCGATAATCACCATGCTGTTTAAACCGTGTCTATTTTTCGAGCGATACTTGGCCTACATTGTATTACCAAATTAAATGAAGTACATAAATTATGAGCATACTTGTTATCTATTCGCAGGGCCAAACGAAGGGAAACCGCTTAAAGTAAACTTGATTTGTTCTTTTGGACGTGCTAAGTTTCATGTGATTGGGTGATTGGAATATACTGAAGAGGCATTAGTCCGCTTGTTCAGGGATATCTATATTTCTTGAGTGATATAAACTTATTAAGCTCAGTAGGGTTGTAAATGATTTGCACTCCATGGGCACCCGAGAATTCTTCCTTCTGTGTCTTAGAGATAATATGAGTCTGATGCCAGTTTTTCTACCACCTTGTAGGGTCCTTCCCGTTGTGGTGCTAATTTGTTAACATCCCCAGCGGCCTTGATACGCTTCCATACTAGATCCTCCACTTGGAAGAATTTCGGGATGACTCTTTTGTTATAATTTTATCTCATTTATTGTCGGTATGATATAAGACGAGTTGTAGCTTTGTCTCAAATTTCTTTTATCAGATCTAGCTCCATAAGTCGTCTACTTGCATTGTGATCGTCATACAGTTGCCTTCTATCAGATTCTACTCCCACCTCGATAGGAATTACAGTTTCTCCCCCATAAACCAATTGGAAAGGTGTGATCCCTGTAGCTTCTCGGGGTGTAGTACGATATGTCCAAAGAACACTGGGCAATTCATCTACCCAGCTGCCTTCGACATGATCCAGTTTGGTTTTTAGACCTCTTATAATCTCTCTGTTGGTTACTTCTGCTTGACCGTTACTCTGTGGATATGCCACAGAGGTGAATGCTTGAGTAATACCGTAGCTTTTACACCAATCTAAGATTCTGTCTCCTTGAAACTGCCTTCCATTATCAGAGACTAATTTATGGGAAATACTGAATCTGCAAACAATATTTTTCCACAAGAATTTAATAATTGCATCTTCAGTAATTCGAGCAAGTGGTTCTGGTTCTACCCATTTAGAGAAATAGTCTACTACTACTAATAAAAATCTTCTCTGTGCAGTTGTCATAGGAAATGAACTAACTATATCCATGCCCCATTGATCAAAAGGGCAGGAAACTATAGCGGTTCTTATAATTATGTAGGATGATGTGGAATATTCTGATGTTTCTGACAATAAATACAAGTTCTTACAAATTTGGCAGCATCTTCATGTAAAGTAGGCCAGAAATATCCTGCTAGTAAAATTCTGCGGGCTAAGGATCTTCCTCCTATATGACTGTCACATGAGCCCTGATGAACCTCTTGCAAGATAAATTGTATATCTTTTATTCCAATACATTTAAGCAAAGGTCTAGAGAAAACCCTTTTATATAACTGTTCCCCTATCATAGTGTATTGGGAAACTCTCTTCTTAAATATTCTTGCTTGTTCTGCATCAATCGGAAGAATGCTCTACTGCAAATATAATATGATTTGTGCTCTCCAATCACCTTGTATCTCTATTTCAGCCTGTCTCTCAATACAAGATACTAATAATGTCTACTCAACTGGTCGATCCAAGCTCCATGGTGTTATAGCAGAGGCCAATTTAGCTAATTCATCCGCTACTTGATTCTCATATCGAGGAATTTTTTGTATATTTACTTCTAGAAACTGAGCCTTAAATTTATCAAATGCCTCAGCATATAACCTAAGTCTATCATTATTGATTTCAAAATTAACTGATAATTGTTGGGCTGCTAACTGAGAGTCAGAATAAATATAAACATGGGATGCTCCCACATGCCGAGCGGCCTGTAACCCTGCTATCAATGCTTCATATTCTGTTTCATTATTAGTGGCCCTATAATTCAGCCTGACAGAAAGTTGAAGCTTATCTTCCCTTAGAGATATAAGGAGAATACCAATTCCACTACCTTGTCTAGTTGAAGATCCATCCACATAAACTTTCCAAGTACTCTCTTCTTTAGGACCTTGAACTTCTATAATGAAATCTGCTAGAGCTTGTGCTTTGATGGTCGAGCGAGGTTGGTATTGTATGTCATACTCACTAAGTTCGGTCGTTCATTCAATCAACCGACCAGATGTCTCTAGGTTAAGCAACACCCGCCCGAGAGTACTGTTGGTCAATACAATAATTGCATGTGCTAAAAAATATGGACGCAACCTTCGGGCAGTCAACACTAATGCATAGGCCAACTTTTCGAGTGTAGTATATCTACACTCGGCTCCTTTTAATAAATGGCTAGAGAAATATACAGGTTGTTGCTCTTTCCCTTCCTGTCTAACTAACACAAAACCTACAGCGTTTTCATTAGCTGACAAATATACTCATAGGGTTTCTCCTACTACAGGCTTAGCCAACACGGGAAGGGTGGACAGGTAATCTTTCAATTCCTAGAAGGCTTTGTCACATTCTTCATCCCATTAAAATTTATTAGCCTTCCGTAGTATTTTGAAGAAATGGAAGCTACGATCGGTCGATCTTGAAATGAATATGGACAAGGGTGTGATCCGGCCGGTGAGTCTTTGAGCTTCCCTCATATTGCGTGGTGGCTCCATGTGTTTGGAGTGCTTTGACTTTGCTTGGGTTGGCCTCTATTCCCCACTCGGACACCATATAACCCAGGAACTTTCCCCCTTTTGCTCCAAACAGACATTTGCCCTGGTTCAACTTGAGACCATACTGCCTCAATGTTCCGCAAGTCAATGTTCCGCAAGTTTCTTCTACATCCCTGCAGAGATCAATAGCCTGAAGAGACTTAATTAAAATATCATCAACATATACTTCCATATTCCTTCCAATCTGTTTCTGGAAGACCCTATTCATAAGTCTTTGATAAGTTGCTCCTACATTTTTTAGTCCGAAAGGGATAACATTATAATAATAAGTACCTTCAGATGTCACAAAACTGACCTTCTCTTGATCCTCTTTAGCAAGAGGGACCTGATGATAGTCTTGATAGGCGTCCAGCATAGAAATATATTCACACCCGGCCGTGAAATCTACTAATTGATCGATCCAGGGCAAAGGATAATAATCTTTTGGGCAAGCCTTGTTAAGATTGCGGAAATCAATACATACCCTCCATTTATTTCCTGGTTTATAGACCAGGACGACATTAGCTAACCAGCTATGGAATTACACTTCCCTGATGTAACCAGCCTCCATCAGTTTAGCCACTTCTTCTTTAATGATTTGATTTTGCTCCGTACTAAAATTCCTCTTTCTTTGCATGACAGGCCGAGCATCTGGGAAGACATGTAAAGAATGTTCCATTACTGAAGGAGAAACACCCGTGACTTTCTTGGTCGTCCAAGCAAAGACATCATTGTTTTTCTTTAAGCATTGAACCAGCTCTATTTTCAACGTAGGATCAAGATCGGCCGCGACATAAGTGATGGCTTCAGGTCGACCGATCTGTATCTGGACTTCTTCTTTCTCCTCATAAACCAGGATAGGTGACTTCTCTTGAATGACATTGACCTCCATTCTTTGCATTTTTCGGGCGGCACTAGCTTCAGTTCTGACAATCTCCACATAACATTTACGAGCTGTCTTCTGATCACCACGTACTTCCCCGACCTGGTCATCAACAGGAAATTTAATTTTCTAGCAAAAAGTAGAAACGACCACCCTAAACTCATTTAAGGCTGGTCGACCCAGTATCACATTATAGGCGGACGAGGCATCCACCACCATGAAATGAGATCTCCTTGTTCTCATTAAGGGCTCCTCCCCAAGGATATGGCTAACTTTATTTAACCAAGCGGTTGTACCTCATTACCAGTGAATCCATATAAAGAAGTCACCATCTGTTGAAGTTCGCTTAGGTCAATCTGCAGTTGATCAAAAGCTTTTTTGAAAATAATATTTACGAAACTACCAGTGTCTATAAAGGTACGGGAAATAGTGTAATTGGCTATCACAGCCTTAATTATTAACGTATTATCATGGGGTATTTCTACCCCTTCAAGAGTTTTGGGCCCAAAACTGATTTCCGACCCTACTGCTCTTTCCATGCTGCATCCCACGGGATGGATCTCAAGTCTTCTTGCGTGTGCCTTCCTGGCCCTGTTGGAATCTCCATCAGTGGGCCCGTCCGCGATCATATTAATGCTACCCCGAGCGACATTGCTTCTGTTCTCTTCTTGTCGGGCTGTCATGGTCTCCGGCTGAATTTTCTCAGGCACCTGAGACATACCGGCCGGGTTTGGTAATACACCTTGTTGAGGTTCTACCGGGCGGTATTCTATCTTGAGTGGACTCTCCTGCCTAGGATATTGCTGATGATAGTAGCTTCGCCTTTGATAACGATCCCTATTTGTTTTCTTATTTTTCAAAACAAAACAATCTTCTGAATGATGACTGCTAGTCTTGTGATAAGTGCGCCATCTTTATGATACCTCTTGTTGCTGGAAAAATGATGCAAGAAAATCTTCTTGAAATCCTTAAACCTTCGGATAGAATTTTCAGGCAATCTTTTGAACCAACATTGAGCAGCTCCTCCAAGTGTTGTAAGGAACATCTGGCACTTTACTCCATCAGAAAATTGTTGTAATAATGCTACGTTCTCAAATTTTAATAAATGATCCTCTGGATCTGTAGTTCTAGTGTATTCGTCAATCTAAAGATTTTGATATCGTTTAGGAAGCGGATCATCCATTACACCTTGAGAAAATGGAGAAATAATTCTTTCTGGTGAGCTATCACTAGCCACCATCATTTTGGCTTTGCGCTTCTCCTTATCCGGTGCCTCGCCAGAGGATTCTTGAAATACATGCCTTCGTCCTCCCTGTTCAAAAGGAGTACGAAGAAAAGCTCGAGGGTGTCTAGTTGGAGAAGCAATGGCCGGAGTAATATACACATGGCCTTCCTCTTCCAACTCTCTTTCCTTCCGATGATCAGTAGTCGAGATCGCCGGATTATGAGCTACTCTGTCCGATTATCAATAGTCGAGATCGCCGGATTATGAACTACTGGCAGAGTAGCTCCAGTATGAGCTTGTTGTTGTTGCTGTTGTTGTTGTAGAGCCTTCTGCACATGAGTGCTAATAAGGAAATCTAGATCCTCACGACTAATAGTGAGTAGGTTCGATTTTCCAGCGTCTTCCATCTTGCAATCTTAGATTCAGGTGAAGTTCCCACAGACGACGCCGAATTTGATCCTATCTGAGAAGCTTGACAAAATGGAAAGCTTGGGAGAGAACTTACTGCTGATGAAGAAGAACACCTGAGAACTTCCGATCTGAGAAAACCAAAGCAGATCCGGAAGGATAAAGTCACCGAACACCCTCCTTATACGAAGACCCAAGGACGAAAGGAGGGATTTACTAAAAAACACCAAGATCTGGAGCTTTCTTGACTTCCTGCGCACAAGAGACCAAGCAACACTATTGTCAATGACCTAAGATCGGGGTGGGAATCCCTAGCTAGGCCCTCCGACGCTCAAGTCAGTGATCTCTCTTAGTGTGGAAGGAAGAAAGAAGATGAACAGTGATTGAAATTAGGGTTTGTAATGGATAGTTATGAGTGTGGTGAGCGTAAGCATACCTGGCCAACGGAGAGGATTCCCTTTTTTATACCACTTCATATAACCTCCATAGTCATGAAGTAGACCCCGATTTGTTAGAGTTTGTTATGAGATGACGTAAGTCATGTACTTGCATAAAATAACTTTTAAGGAATTTTTTTTGTATCCCAGATGTACCTTCTTTGTCGCTTAGTGCCTGTAGAAGAGTCTAGAAACATTCTTCCCGCCAAATTAGCAAACCTGTTATACAATCACATACTACAGATATCTTCATTAAACTATTTATGAATATTCTTGAAATATTTGTTCTCGCCCTGTCTTATAATCTATATAGAGATATATTTATCGTCCATACTTGCTTACCCTATTTTTATTATGTTACAGATAGTCCAATCTTATACTATGATTTGTATCGGATGGAATTGAACCTAAGTTATGTCCGAGCGTGTTACTACTATTGTTCAACATACGTCCTAATCGTCCGATAATATACTATAGATCTTGTAAGGCCTTGTATCTTTTCACATCCAGGCGTTCATATAAGTCCGTCCAATGCTAATATACATCCAGATGTACTAATTCAAGCAATCTTAGTTTATCTATCTTAAACATGTAAACCCGGTCGATACTTGACCCATCTTTCTTAAGGTCTTATACTGGCCGATATTGACCTATTTTCCTTAAGCCTATTATCCCGGCCGATATTGACCTATTTTCCTTAAGCATATTATCTCTGCCGATATTGACCTATTTTCCTTAAGCATATTATCTCGGCCGATATTGACCTATTTTCCTTAAGCATATTATCCCAGCCGATATTGACCTATTCCCCTTAAGCATATTATCCTAACCGATATTCATGTTTGCTCAATTCTGCTATCTCCTTTCCCCTTTTCACTGGGGACCTACTAAATCTAACCCATATCAACATTGATGACATATTAATCAAGTCCCTCCGAGTCGTTGACCTTTATGCGAATATCGAAGAGACCTGCTAGACCATGAGGGCATATGACATAAAGTTGAACCCGAACAAGTATCTGCTCAGTGCAAGGAGCGGGCGCTTCCTAGGCTGCATTGTCACTGAGCGGGGCATCGAAGCCAACCAAAGTAAGATCAAAGCATTGCAGGATATGCCCCCACCTCAAAATCTGAAGAAAGCCCAGCGGCTGACCGGTCGGAACATAGCCTTATCCAGGTTCATCTCAAAATCATCCGACCGGAGCTTACCGTTCTTCAAAATACTTCGCCGAGCCACCAAGTTTGAATGGTACGCTGAGTGCGACCGAGCGTTTGGGGAGTTGAAGGATTATCTGAACTCCTTACCTGTACTGGCCAAGCCAACCATGGGTGAACCCCTTTGATGTATTTGTCCTCCACCAAGCATGCGGTCGGTTTGGCCTTGATTAAGCAGAACAGCCATGAGCCATATATTAAAAGACGCCGAGTCTCGCTACACTGGTCTCGAAAAATTAGCCTTCACGTTGGTGCTCGCCGCTCGGAGGCTTCATCTATACTTTTTGTCGCACACCATTGTCATGCTGACCAACAGTGCTCCTTAACCCGGAAGTGTCCGGGCGTTTGATCAAGTGGACGACCGAGCTGAGCGAGTTTGATATTCAATACTAACCCCGAACAGCAATCAAAGCTCAAGCTTTGGCAGACTTTATCACCGAAGTGCAGAGCGTCGAGCCGGAAGCCACTTGGAGAATATATGTAGACAGCTTGTCCACTTTGTAGGGCAGCGAGATTGGGATCCTACTCATCTCACCTCATGAAGACCGAATGCAACTCTCCGTACGGCTCGATTACTGCGCCACCAATAATGAAGCCGATTACGAAGCTCTGATAGTCGGGCTGCAGACTGCGAGGCACGTGGGAGCCACGAGGGTGCTTATCCACTCGGACTCACAGCTGGCCTCTCAGCAGTTGATGGGAACGTTCGAGCTAAGTAACGCTCGGCTCAGATTGTACGCCGAGGCCTTCGAGAAAATAAAAGCTAGCTTCTGGGAGGTTATAATCCAGAAAATTCCCCGATCGGAGAACCAGGCGGCAGACGAGCTGGCCAAATTGGCAAGTGCCTTATCGCCGATTGTCATCGAGCATCCAATAGAGTAGGTATCTCTAGTGGCGCATATAGATTGGATGGAAGGAGTGACATTTCCGAGAAACTAGAGAACCACCCTTATAGAGTATCTCCGATCGGGCACCACTTCGGCCGACTCGGAGGAGGCTCATCTACTAAGGTGAAGGGCCAGACACTTCATCATAATCGGGGACTAGCTATACAAGAAAGTTTTCTCTTGGCCACTGCTCAAGTGCGTCGACTCGGAAGATGTTGAATATATTTTGCAAGAGGTATACCAAGGATTGTGCAGAGGACATCCAAGCGGCCTCTCATTAACAAGAAAAATATTGCTGGTCGAATATTTTTGGTCGACCCTTAAAGGGGGCGCCGCTCGGACGGTTGCCACCTACTTGTCTTGCCAGAAATACCACAACCTCTCACACCAACCGACTGAAGAACTGAAGACATCCACCGTATCCTGCCCATTTGACCAATGGGGCATGGATATCGTGGGCTCTTTCCCCATGGTGACCGAACAGCGGAAATTTCTGCTGGTTACAGTGGACTACTTCTCAAAGTGGGTGGAGGACGAGTCGCTTGCGAAGATAACGGAGCAGATGGTCACCAAGTTCATCTGGTAAAACATCATTTGTCGGTTCTGTATTCCTTGTCAGCTTGTGTCAGACAACGGGAGGTAGTTCTTCGGTCAGAAGCTTAAAAAGTGGTGCGAGACAACGGGAGGTAGTTCTTCGGTCAGAAGCTTAAAAAGTGGTGCGAGAGTTACGACATTCAGTAAGCCTTCACCTCGGTGGCCTACCCCCAAAGTAATGGTCAAGCGGAGGTCACCCAACCAGGAGATACTAAGAGTTCTGCGCGCTCGGCTCGACCACGTTGGAAGTAGCTGGGTGGACGAGCTCTCGAGTGTACTGTGGGCGCTCCAGACTACTCCGAAGGAGGGGACCGGCGTCACGCCTTTCCATCTAGTGTACGGTGGCGAAGCGCTAGTCCCTGTGGAAGTCGGAATCGAGTATGATCGGGTGCAGCAATACGACGAGGCCAACGCTGCGGAGACTCATGGAGCTAGACTTGGTGGACGAGGCGTGAGGCAAAGTTGTCGTTCGACTAATGGCGTACCGACAATGGATGAAGAAGAACTACAACCGGAAGGTAATCCCGCGGTCCTTCCAGGTCGAAGACTTCGTCTAAAAGAAAGTGAAGCCGGTCGGCGACGTCGGCAAGCTCAAGGCTCCATGGTCGGGACCCTTTGAAGTCGTGTAAAAGCTCCATTCGAGCGCATATTATCTTGAGGGCGAGGACGGAAGGTGACTCGACCGACCGTGGAGCGCGAATCATCTTCAGCCGTACCGGCTCAGGTGAGGTGAGCTAGTAAATTCATGTATCTGTATGTGTACCCTTGGATGTAGGAATAAAATGTTGCACCTCCTTAAGCCGAACGACCCATCAACTGACTTCATCGAAGAGTCGACCGACGACTATAAAAGCGAGTCTCCACCGACGGTCGAGCGGCGACCTTAAACCCTAGAGTCAAGCGACGACTATAAACGTAAGTCTCCACCAATGGTCGAGCTGCGACCTTAAACCCTAGAGTCGAGCAGTGTCTATAAATGCGAGTCTCCACCGACGGTCGAGCGGCGACCTTAAACCCTAGAGTCGAGCGGCGACTATAAATGCGAGTCTCCATCGACGGTCGAGCGGCGACCTTAAACCCTAGAGTTGAGCGGTGACTATAAACGCGAGTCTCCACTGTCGGTTGAGCGGCGACCTTAAACCCTAGAGTCGAGCGGCGACTATAAATACGAGTCTCCATCGATGGTCGAGCGGTGACTATAAACGTGAGTCTCCACCGACGGTCGAACTGTTGGATTTTTCAGACCGCGAAAACTGCTTTTTCGCGTCGCGGAAACCCCGAAACCCCGCCACCGGATCCGTGCGAAGATAAAACTTTCGAAAAACTTATGAGTACGAGTTTCTAAACCTCGATATACAGTAGATCTACAAAGGAGAAGGAATATACCCTTGATGCGAAGCCCTTCGCAATCCCGCTTGTCCTCGGTTCACCGGATCTCGAAAGTGTCAAAGTAGACACTTCTCTATGTGTATCCACACAAGCAAGAGATGGAGAAAAATCTCTAAGGATGTGCTAGCAATCTTAGAGATCAGTAACCATGGAGGAGAGGGAGAGAAGAGAACCAAGTAAGAAGAAGATGGAGTTACACAAAGAAAAATAAACTTCCTCCTTGAATAAAAGTGGCCGGCCACTTTAGGTGGAGATGTAACTTCCATGGAAGGCCAAGAGTCACAACTCTTGGTAACTCCCATGAGGTGGCATCCCACTTAAGCAATCATGATGATGTGGAGCATCATCATTGGCCCACTCAATGTCAACTCACCAATGAGGTGGCAAATGGTCAAGTCAAACATGACCTTTCATCTTCCTCTTAAGTCAAGTCAAACTTGACCACTTCTCTCTCTTGGTTGATCTAATCTAACCATTGGTTCAAGTCAATTTTAATTTAATGAATCTCTATTCATTGAATTAAATTAATTCAATGAGTCTAAGTCCAAATTAGACTCATCTAATACATGAACCAAATTGAGTCCAACTCAATTAGCCTACTTTGGATTACTCTTAATCCAATTTGGTTCATCACATGAACCTAATCCTTTAGGTTCATCAAATGAACCTAATCTCCATCTAATTGCCCTTTGTGTGTGACCCTATAGGTTCTTATAATGTTGGCAATGCTCCTAAACCCTTTTAGAAGCATAAGTAATGAGCGGTATCTAGCAACACATCATTACTACCCAAGTTATAAGAGATCCAACATCACCTTGTGACTACTAATTGTGACTCCTCACAATATATGACAAGTGTCCTTCTATCCTAGACATCTAGATTGATCAATGTGAGGCATAGACCGTGTCATCCTCTGATCAATCTAAATCTTGAACTCCAAGTAGACTCACTAAATCAAATGAGCTCAATATCTCATATTGACTCATTTGGGCATGACCATGCACTTCGTGGTCTCACTCTATCAAGAATATCGATGTCGCTCCCATCATATAGGAGGGATAGATCCCATCTACATCACTCACATCCCTCTGCATAATTCGTTACATACCCAGTAATCACATTTATAGTCCACCCAGTTACGGGTGACGTTTGACGAAATCAAAGTACATAACTCCTTATGTAGGGATCCATGGTGACTTCAGGTCTAAGGACTAGTAGTCATACTAATAGCCACATGATAAAGTATATGACACTCATATAACGATCCATGATACTTTCTCATGGCGGGTCATTCAGTATACATTCTCCAATGCATACCCATGTGTCAACTTGATATCTCTATATTCATGACTTGTGAGATCAAGTCATCGAGTTAACCTACATGCTAATCTTATTGCATTAACATTGTCCCTGAATGTTAATACTCGACTAGGAATGATTAAGAGTAGTGTTCCCTATATTATCTCACTATCGGTTCAACTAACCGATTGATATAGGTGAGAACCGTCTACTCAAGGCCGCTATTATACTTAGTTTATTTGGCACCAATACAAGTAAGTATAATAACCAAAACACATGTCTTTATTAATATAAGAATATGATACAACAAGTCCATAATACAATCATCAAATGATTGGCTCTAGGGCTCTAACTAACACAAACGACGACCTTAAACCCTGAGTCGAGCGACGACTATAAACGCGAGTCTCCACTGACGGTCGATTGGCGATCTTAAATCCTAGAGTCGAGTGGCGACTATAAACGTGAGTCTCCATCGACGGTCAAGGGACGACCTTAAACCCTAGAGTCGAGTGGTGACTATAAACGCGAGTCTCCACCGACGGTCAAGCGGCGACCTTAAACCCTTGAGTCGAGTGGTGATTATAAACGCAAGTCTCCATCGACGGTCAAGCAGCGACCTTAAACGCCCGACTTCGCCGAAGCGGCGAACGCCGACCCAAAATCCAATCCCGCTGAAAGTTTGAACTGGTCCGATCAGTCTTCGAAAGGGAGGGGGTCGGTTTGGCGGTGCTGAGCCGCACAATCAACTGAGTCGAGGTGGGTTTTGGGTTATGCCTTATATCTAGCCGAACGACTCCTAGTTGGCGGATAGCAGTGTTGAAGCGAAAAGAACAAAGAAGAGACATGCTCGGGAAAATAAGAAGATTTCATTCAAAGGTCAAGGATTACAAAAACTAAAGGACCATAAAAGAAATTACAAGGAAAGGGAAACTACTCTAAATAGTCTACGACTTCCTCGGGCAAGGAGTCAATCAACTTCCTTTTGAGGGCAGCATTGCTGATTGGTGGACCGAACAGCTGGCCGGACTCCTGGAGATGCCCGAGAGTCCCATCTATCGTGAAGTTTGTTAGGACCAAAAGTAGCTAGAGGGGGGGGGTGAATAGCTCGTCGCGTTCGCTCGGTGCGCTTTGTTGCTTGGCGTTGCTTGTTTCTTCTTGGATGTGCAGCGGAAAATACAGAAACAAACACAAAACGCTAACACTAGGATTTTACTTGGTATCCACCTCACAAGAGGTGACTAATCCAAGGATCCACACCAACGCACACACCCTCCACTATGAATAACACTCCTTTATGGTAACTACCAAAGGAGGAGAAGCCCTACAACACTCTCAATACAAGAAGAAGAAAGGGAAATACAAGTTAAGCAAAAGCTTACAAGATGTGCAGTAAAAACCCTAACCCTAACTTCTTCCTCTTGCAATAGATCCGCCTCTTGACTTGGAAAGCCTCCAAGAACCTTCAAGAACTGGCGATCACGTGCTTAGAGAGCTGTGGAGGAGCTGGAATGAATCGAGAAGAGCTTGTGAAAAGATTGCCGAAGACCACGCTCGCCTTTAAACCGACGCCATCGGTCGGATCCCGATCGATTCGAATGTTCGAATCGATCGGGGAGCTTGGATCGATCCATGGATCGATCCGAGCTCTGATAGAAGCGCTGGATCGATCACGGATCGATCCGAGCGCCTTCGCGGAGCAGCATCGTCCGATCGATCGGGCGATCGATCGGGACCTGATCGATCCACGGATCGATCCGAGCTTTCAATCGATCCGTGGATCGATCATCGATCCCGGCTGAATCGATCCACGGATCGATCCAATTTTTTGCCCAAAACCAAGTCCCAAACCTCCCTAACCAACATCCGGTCAACCTTGACCTGTTGGTACATCATGCCTCGCATCTGGTCACTCCCTTGACCTGCTAGGACTCCCTACCAAGTGTCCGGTCAATCCCTTTGACCCACTTGGACTTTTACTCGTCGTGCCAAGTATCCGGTCACTCCATTGACCTACTTGGACTTTTACTCGTCGTGCCAAGTATCCGGTCACTCCATTGACCTACTTGGACTTTTACTCGTCGTGCCAAGTATCCGGTCACTCCATTGACCTACTTGGACTTCCACCAGATGTCTGGTCAACCTTGACCCATCTGGACTTCCTTCCTTGCCAAGTATCCAGTCAATCCTTTGACCTACTTGGACTTCCCAACACCAGATGTCCGATCATCCTTGATCCATCTGGATTTCCTTCTGCCTAGCTTCACTCACTAGGACTTTCACCTGGCTTCACTCACCAGGACTTTCACCTAGCTTCACTCACTAGGATTTCCTTCTGCCTAGCTTCACTCACTAGGACTTCCTAGTCAAGTATCCGGTCAACCTTGACCTACTTGACTCTTCTTCGATCAATATCTTATTGTCAAACATCTAAACCCAAACCAAGACTCAGCTTGGTTAACCAGGTCAACCTTGACCTGAGGGATTTTGCACCAACAAAGTTGAGCAGGCACTGGATGCGGGCGACCAGCCGATCATTGAAAGAACCCGAGCACAGAAAGTCCCTCTTGAAGTCTTCAAAGCAGCCTGGCTCGCCTGCCTGGTATGTCGCTAGTGTTGGAACCCCAAGGTGTTTTGATGTGATCAAACAAGCTAAGTTAGGTCCTGCGTTGTCTAACCCTTGTGTCTAAGTGTGCAGGAGCTTAGGAACACAGGAAGTCGAGTGGAAGATGCGGCTAGCGAGAAGGACAGCACGGGAGAGAGCCGACAGGCTCGGTGCGTCCGAGGGACGAGGTGACCGCGGAAGAGTACACCGGTGGACGAGAAGAATGTGTGCGGTGTTCGAGGGATGAGAAACCGGGAAGGAAGGCTGCTCGAGGAGAAGGCCAGAACTTGGGTTCGGGTGAGCCCTATTTCGGATGGCCAAGATCACCCAAACTAGCGGAGCTGGAGCGAAAGACCCGGACCGAGGCGGAACTGAATCAGAGAAGAGGTCCTGGACAAAAAGTCGACAACTGTTGACTTTTTACTCCGGGGCGCTCGGAGCAGTCCGGGGGGCCCGGAGCATCCCAGGGTGCCCAGAACCCTTCCGGGCACCCGGAAGTGGATTTTGACCAAGATCGAGGTTTGACTCGATCTGAACATTGGGGGATAAAATTTATCCCCCCCATGGCGCCCGGAACCCTTCCAGGCGTCACGACCAAGGATATAAATATAACCTTGGTCCAGAAGCTAATCAATTCATTCAGAACAACAACTTGTAGTCAGTTCTTTCATTTCTACTTTTCTATATGTGCTCTCAACGCTGTAAAGATACTACTCCGCCCAAAGGAGATCGTCAGATAGTGCGCTTACTTTCCTTGGATTAGCAATCCCCTGATTGCAAACCAAGTAAATCCTCTGTGACTGATTTCTGTTTATTTAGTCTCTACTTTTTTAATTACAAGTTCTTTTAAATTAGTTGAATATCCGAGAAAGATTTTTGGTTTAATTGTTGTAGGGCAATTCACCCCTCCCCTCTTGCCAGCCTCCAAAGGGACCAACAAGTGATATCAGAGCAAGGCGCTTCAGGAGGACTAACCGCCGATCGAAGCAGCAAGATGACCAGACCAAGCCTCGTTCCACCAAAATTCGAGGGGGACTTCGCAGACTGGAAGCGACGTATGGAGGTATTCCTAAGAACTGATTTCGAAATTCGGTTTATTATGAAGTATGATTTTGTAGCTCCGATGAATCAAGATGGAGAAGAAAAAGAAGAGAGTCATTGGACAAAGAAGGAGCAGAATGAGTCTGTAGTAAACAGTCGTGTGGAATATCACCTGCTGAGCGTGTTGTTGCCTCAAGAGGTCAACCGCATCGGAAGCTATTCATCTGCCAAAGAACTTTGGGAGAAATTCCTGGAACTCCACGAAGGAACGTCCGAAGCAAAGCTCACTAGAAGAGACATCCTCCGGAACAAACTGATGAACATCCGTCTGGAAAAAGGTGAGAAGGTAGTCGGTCTACATGTGAAGGTAATAGAATTAATTACTGGTCTCGAGAACCTCGATGAAACGGTAATAAACCGAGACACCATACGCTACGCACTCAACGCATTTCCTCGAACTTCAGAGTGGACATCAATCGTCGATGCCTACTATATTTCAAAAGACCTGAAGGTAAGTACTTTAGAAGAGTTGTTTTCTACTCTTGAGTTACATGAAACCAGGTGTGCAGCTACAACAAAAGACTTAAGTCAGATAATAGCGCTGAACGTAACCAAGAAGGATGAACCCGAGTCAGACTCCGAAGAAGACCAAGAAGCATATATGGTAAGAAACTTTAAAAAGTTTTTTAGGTCTAATAAATTTAAAGAAATGCAGAATAAAAAGAATCCAAGAAATAGAAGAAAAGTGCGTTGCTACTGTTGGTGCGGGAAGCATCCGACGATCGAACCCAAGTTTTGATAATGGCAAAGGGTTCAAAGTTAAGTCTTGTTGTTATCTAACATGTTGAATAAGTGTTTCAGGAAAGTCCTAACTGCGGTTAGGCAAAGGTGAAAGTCCTAGGGGGTGGTAACCCTAGGTCCTAGGGGGCGGTAACCCTAGGTGGAGGAAAGTCCTAGCTGCGGTTAGGCAAAGGGAAAACCCTAGGGGGCGGTAATCCTAGGTCATAGGGGGTGGTAACCCTATGGGGAAAGTCTTGGTAGGTCGACGTCTTCAGGCAAAAGTCCTAGGGGGTGGTAACCCTAGGTGGAAGGTCTTGGTGTCGCGAACCAGGTGAAAGACTGGACTGGCCGAGAAGCGGATGTCCAGCAGAAAGTCCGGAAGCGTCGAGTGCTGAACAAAAGTCCAGTCGATCTGGAGGATTGACTGGCAACAGGTAAATCTCCTGAGTGGAGTAGGTGAGGACGCGTTCCCCGTAGAGGGAACAGTAGGCGTCGGGTCGACCTAGGGTTTCCGGACTCTGACCCGGACAGTCCGGAGACTGTCGAACTTTCATTCATATTTATGATATTATGTGTGCTAACTTTGTCTTGTAGGATATGTGTGTAGTTTGTAGACTAACACATTGTGCAGGGACAAAAGAGCAATATTAGCCTCGGATGAACAGTGTCCGAGGCGCCTCCATGGAGCTTGGAGGCGCCTCGGGTGTGAAGGTGAGCTGGCTGTGCGCTGGAGTTAGAGGCGCCTTAAAGGGCAGTGAAGGCGCCTTCAGAGGGATAATGCGCGACTTGATCTGCGCTTATCGACGCGTGCAACCCGGGGCTTGGAGGCGCCTCGGACAGCCTTGGAGGCGCCTCGGACAGCCTTGGAGGCGCCTCCAGCACCCTTTATAAGCAGTGTTCGAGCACCTCTTCAAACAACACTTTCTCAAGCAATCTTCTGCAACGTGCTGCGAATACGACCATCCCCAAGTGCTGCAAGAACACCCCGACGACCCGAAGCTTCAGATTTAATCTTGTGTTGTCGGTATATTTTTATTACTGCTTAAATTATACTTAGATTGTAATAATCTTTACGAACTATAGTTGTTGCCCACCGAAAGCGGTCAGCGACCGCGGACCTTCGAGTAGGAGCCGAGATAGACTCCGAACGAAGTAAATAGCTTGTCTTTCTGTGTGCTTGTTTTCTTTATTCCGCTGCGTTTCTTCTCCGATAGTCTTTACGATTCCGATACGAACAAAAGCTATGAGCGCTATTCACCCCCCCCCCCTCTAGCGCGGTCTCGATCCAACAGCTACCAGTGTCAAAAGGAAGGACACTTAAGAGAGGATTGCCCAGAACTAAAGAAGGACAAAATGAATACACCCAAGAAACACAAGAACCTAAAAGCCACTTGGGACGACACTTCATCATCTGAGTCCGAGATTCAAGAATATGTCGGGATAGCACTGATGGCAAGCTACGAAGGACAAAGTACATCAGAACCTAGCATCGATGAAGGGGGAGCGACCTCATATGGAAGTAGCGAAGCAGGGGGAGATTCAGGCTTCAAGTCTGATATGGTAAGTGAGGTATGTCTCTTACCCCCTGATGAACTTTACTTTGGTATTAAGGCAATGGCAAAATCCATGTATAAATTAGAAAATAAAAATACCAAATTAGAAAATGAAATTCTAGAAACAAAAAGAATTTTGGCAAAATCATGTCTTATAGAGGATTTGAAAAATTAAAAATTGGAAATGAAAAACTAAAAGAAGAAATAAAAAGATTGAAAAAATCTAATGGTTCAAATATTTCTACTTTTAGAAATTATAGAGGTTTAAATTGGTATTATAGATTTCATCAAAGTCAAATTAGAAATATATCAAAAGTCTATGTACCTAGGAAATACTTGGTTAATCCTGTAGGTAGGAACCTCTACTGGGTTCCAAAAACCTGTTTAATTTAAAATTAAACAACTAATTTCTTTATGAGGCTTTGTCTAAGAAAGTGATTGTTGCTCCAATAACCAAGAAGGCCTAGTGCCTCGCCACGACCTGGAAGCCAAGTATCGAAATGAAAAGTTTAATTGACTAACTAAAAAAGTATTAATTTAATTTACTTAATGCTTTAAAAGAGTTATTCAATTTATGTTAGCAAATATTTAAAATTGATTTAGAAATTTTTTCCTTAGAATTTTTTTTAAAAAAATTACCTTAGAATTTTTTTTATTAAGAAAATTGACTTAGAATTTTTTTATAGAAATCATTTTTAAGGTTTGCCATAGAAATTTTTTTTTACCCTTAAGTTTTTTTAAAAAAATTACCTTAATTTTTTTTTTAGTAAGATTTTTTATGATAACTGCCTTCGAAATTTTTGTTTGAAAATTGACTAAGATATTTTTGTTAACACTTATGATTTTTTTTAAAAAATGTTTTACTTAAAATTTTTTTTCTTCGAAAGGAAAATTCTAAAGAGTGTCTTTACTTAGCCATTTTGCTTAAACATTTTTTCACTTAAAATTTTTTAGAATTTACCTTAGACTTGTTAAAAGAAACCCCATTTTTTATGTGATCAAAGGGGGAGACATATGTTAAGTCTAGGGGGAGGTATATAATTTTTAAATTGAAATATCTTTGGACTTAATTGCAAATAAATTGTTTTTATTGCATATGTTTTCCCTAACTTAACTTGGGTTGCTCACATAAAAAAGGTAGAGATTGTTGGAACCCCAAGGTATTTTGATGTGATCAAACAAGTTAAGTTAGGTCCTGCGTTGTATAACCCTTGTGTCTAAGTGTGCAGGAGCTTAGGAAGACAGGAAGTCGAGCGGAAGACGCGGCTAGCGAGAAGGACGGCACGGGAGAGAGCCGACGGGCTTGGTGCGTCCGAGGGACGAGGTGACCGCGGAAGAGTACACCTGTGGACGAGAAGAATGTGCGCGACGTTCGAGGGACAAGAAACCGGGAAGGAAGGCTGCTCAAGAAGAAGGTCGGAACTTGGGTTCAGGTGAGCCCTATTCCGGATGGCCGGGATCAACCAAACTAGCGGAGCTGGAGCGAAAGACCCAGACCGAGGCGGGACTGAACCAGAGAAGAGGTCCCGGATAAAAAGTCAACAAATGTTGACTTTTTACTCCGGAGCACCCGGAGCAGTCCGGGGTGCCCGGAGCAGCCCGGGGCGCCCGGAAGTGGATTTTGACCAGGATTGAGGTTTGACTCGATCTGAACGTTGGGGGATAAAATTTATCCCCCCCAGGGCACCCGGAACCCTTCCAGGCGTCCCGACCAAGGTTATAAATATAGCCTTAGTCTAGAAGCTAATCAATTCATTAAGAACAACAACTTGTAATCAGTTCTTTCATTTCTACTTTTCTGTCTGTGCTCTCAACGCTGTAAAGAGGCTACTCCGCCCAAAGGAAATTGTCAGATAGTGCGCTTACTTTCCTTGGATTAGCAATCCCCTGATTGCAAACTAAGTAAATCCTCTGTGTCTGATTTCTGTTTATTTAGTCTCTACTTTTTTAATTACAAGTTCTTTTAAATTAGTTGAATATCCGAGAAAAGTTTTTGGTTTAATTTTTGTAGGGCAATTCACCCCTCCCCTCTTGCTGGCCTCCAAAGGGACCAACATCTAGGTCCTCCCGGGCTGCGTCCCATTCGGCCTTCAGAGAGGCCACCTCTGCCAAAGCCACCTTCAGTTCAGCTTCTTTGACAGATAGTTGTTCCACGGCTCGGGTCTGCTAAGCCAAACGACTCTCCCGCTCGGCCAAGATCAAGGTGTCCACCTTCTTCACGCGTGTAGCTAATGAGCGAGCTTTGTCGTTCTTCTTCTCCAGATCGTTGATAGCCTGGAGCTTGCGAGCATTTACAGATTTGATGTTGCTGTCGAAACTCTTAACCCGCTTCTTAAAATTTTCAATTTGGGTAGTATGCTAGGCACTAAGCTCTCTCGCCTCTTTCAACTCAGCCTCCAACTGTTCAATCCTCGCCCGGGAAGCTGTTGATGGGGCACCAGAAGCTCGGAGCTCCCGTGCCTCATGCTCCAAAAAAGTGAGCCTTTGGCACATGGACAAACTTTCAACCCAAAACTGCGAAACACATGGTCAGGGCTGAACGAACATATAGAGATAAACAGAACGGAAATATACTCAAATGTACTTACCCTAGTACCCATTTTAGTATGGCTGCCGGCTAAGTCCGAGGGTGTGGCCATCACCGCTCGAGCCCTCACGTCCTCCCATGCCTGGGACAACGACCCTTGGATGGTGATCTGATGTTCGGGAGAGGACTGGCACCCGCCTTCGGGCAGCCACTCAATGGACGAGAGGTGTAGCACCACTTTGATGCGACGCTGGCCGCTAGAACCCGAAGACTCGGCTGGTGCCTTCCCCCTGGATCTACTCGCAGAGGGAACGACGATCGGATAGACAGTTGATCGTTGAACCCCCGTTGTAGGAGGCGCGAAGGCGAGCGTGGGCACGTTGATGACCCCGGCAGGCACCGTCGACAAGGATGTCGTCCTCTCGGAAGACTCCGAAGGTAGTCGCCCCAAGAACTCAGGCTCGGCCGAAGGAGCAGCCGTAGATAACTCTGGAGACGTGGGCTGGACGACCGGCTGTACAGTGGATGTTGCCGAGCGAGAAGGAACCTCCACCCGGTGCCTCTTGCGCCGCTGCAACGGCTCCACAAATGTAGCCGAGGTGGACGGCTCAACCTCGACGTTGTCAGCTCGGCATCCCGGTGGAGCTTGCTCAAGGACGGCCCCACCTTCGTGGGGTGGAGCATGGATGGTGGTCGGTTGCACCAAGGCTTCCTCTACATCGGTCGGACTCCCTTCATTCATGCCGACCGGGGTCCTACCTCGGCTCGCCAACTCGGCAGCGGCTACTTCGTTGATCTCGCTGTCGGACAACGAGATGGGGCCAGCCAGGCGCGCCCTCAACAGGGCTCGTGCTACAAGATAAAAAGGGAATATGTTAGATTCAAAGGCAACTGAAAAGAGGGAGCATACCTAGGTACGGGGAAGGCGCATTCGGATCGGATTGAGGCCAAAGACAAAAAGCCCTTGCACATGAGCTTGAGTATATTGTATTATTGATTGCCCAGGGCGGCCATCGCTTCCTGATAGTCTGAGCGGCCACGGTAGTTCTTCATCTTCGGGGCCTTTGGTAGCTCGGTCTTCCAGTTGATCGAGAATTCTTGCTGAGCGGGGAATTGTAAGAAAAAGTAGTACTCCCTCTAGTGTTTGTTGGAGGTCGACATCTTGTCAAAAAAGATAGAGCCGACTCGGGATTGGAAGAGAAAGGTCCCCGGCTCAGACAGCTTGGGATAACAAAGATAGTGGAATATCCGAGCCGTCAGAGGAATGCCGTGCACTCGGAGGAGCACGACCAGGTCGCATAGCAACCGGAAGGAGTTGGGGATGAGTTGGTTCAAAGGTAAGCGAAAATATTTATAGACAAAAATAATGAATCGATGAACGGGGAAATAGAGGCCACCCTCAAACTGGTCCCTAAAGAAAGTGACGAACCCCGTGGGGGGTTCGTGTGGCCGGGGTTGGGACTCGGATCTCTAAATCAGGCGGGAGGCAAAAAACCGACCTAAGGTCTAAGGCGGTCTCGTCAGAAAACTTCGACGGGGTCGAAGTAAACCAAACCCCCGGAACATTAGACGAGTATTGGGAAGAACTAGCCATAAGTAATATAAACAGGAAGAAGAAGAACAGACGCTTACAGAATAAACGAGAAGTTTGGAGACGAAGGATCGACCGCCGGAGAGATAGAAAGCGACGGAAGCATAAAAATGCTAGTAGCAAGGGAGCTTATAAAGATCGATGTCCGGCCAACCACAGTCGTCCGATTCAGGGCACGGAGAGCAAGAAGCCCGTCTAGCCGTTGAAGTCGAAAAGGCGCCACTCGGCAAATATGCACCGTCTGATATAGGGCTCACGGTACAAGGACGCCATCCAACCGTCGAATTTTAAATGGCGCCAGACGTCACGTCGAAGATTCGACTATCGCGTCAAGCGTGTGGTGGCAGAGGAGGACACGTGGCAGTCTATCACGAGACGACATTAAAGATAATTAATTAAGAGGCGTGGGCGCGTGTTCGGTCATAATAACGAAGATCAACACAGTCTTCGAGAAATCTCGCTGACATCAGGTCCACTGTTGGGCGGCAAAACATTCGTCATTTTTCATAAAGGTTTCGAGTGGCCTATCTGGAACGAGCCGACTCACGAAGCAATCAATCCGAACACCAGTCGACGAGAAGCTGAATGACCCGAGAAGCTATGAGGATCAGGACGGCAATACCACTCGAGCGACTCAGTAACACAATGATCAGCCAAACGACCGCCATCCGATGGTTGAGCAAGGGAAAAGGCACCAGACTTGGTCTAGTTAGTCGGACTTGCATACTCCTTCGACAAGACTTGAAGGGGAGGCTTGTGATACGGTGATAAGGGGAGGTCGACCTAGCCGGGGCCAAGGTCACGGTGGAGGTCAAAGTCAAGGTTCAACGAATGAAGGGTCGAACGGAGGTTATGAATATTGTCAAGCAGAAGGGCATTGGTCCGAGTGGCAGCTAAGGGACCATCAGCTGAGGTGACGGGTGCGGTTCAGCCACCACTCAACGTCGTGCAGCAACGTCGAAGACATATAGAGCCGCTCGGATGTAAGGCGTCGGTCATCAACTCAGCCATTAAGAAGAAGGCTGAGTCGAGCAGTGTTGGCGCTCGGTTGAATGTGCACAAAGGAGGTATGGCTGAGCGGACTATTCCGCTCAGCTAAATGCAGACAACAGGACCACCTCCATATCCTTATGGGAGGGTGCGCCGCTGACATCAAGGACAAGCTACAAGAAGATCATACGACCGAAACTTTCACTGTCACTTCAGAGATATGATCGGCCCGTTAAGGTATTGTGTTAGGGACACTTTCCTGACAAGTCTTTTCAGCGAATGCTTTGAGCAGCGTGTACATCTCGTGAAGTGTGCACACTCATCATCGACGCTCTATATAAAAGGGGGTCCAAGTATCGACGGAGGTATGCGCGCACATACGCATTTACTATTCATCTACAAATGTTGTTGCTCCACTTCCCATTTTCGTCGTTGTTTACTGACTTGAGTGTCGGAGGGCTATCGTCGAAGACCCCTTTCCTGGCTCGGTACTAACGGTGTTTGTGTTGCAGGTCCGAGTGGAATCTTCGACAAGTCAACAGGAGCGCCACCTTCCCAGATGGTCATCTTATATATATATAAGTTTTTATATAAAATATGGTAATGTAAAATTATTAATTAAATTTTTATAAGAGGTAGAAGATGAACTTTGAAATAAAAAAGTAATAGTGAGCATGTAAAAGAATAAGAACACATGGAAAAATAGAAAAAAAAAACACAACATAATCAAAGCCAACAATATGGTTAAAAATTTCACGAAAATTCAAATAAAATAATTTAATATTTAAAAAAAAATAGCATTATGCTATGTGTTATATTGATAAAAATCACCTAGTCCATATTTTTTTTTGGAAGAGAGAGAAGAAAGAATGACAGAGGAGAAGGGAGTCTCTGAGAATATTATTGGTAAGAGAAAAGTGCAAAATCATTTGATACGACGATAAGGAGGAGCCCACCCATCAGAAGTTAGCGGCCACGATGGTGGTCAAAGTTAAGAGTTAACGAAAAAGGTAGTGATATGCAGAACGGAGCCTGATCGTTGGTTCCGATTAGCCATCCCAGAGGCGGCTCGGTTAATATTGCAGTTGTCTAGCGCGGCCCACTAATGATCCATCTCACGCTGCGTCGATCGGACAGGCCATGCTAGCCCGCGGTTTGCCCCGCGTAGAGAGAACCTAAGGACGAACATCTGAAGAAGACCAGGCCGAGAGGCTACACCTCTCGGCTGTATCCTAGGCAAGACTAGGTCGAGCAGACTGTCGCTCGGCCAATATGGACAAAAGAGGACCCTCCACATCTTTATTGGGGGGGGGGGGCGTGCCGCTGACGCCAAGGACAGCACGCGGGGAGATCATATGAGAAGATCGTACGATTGAAGCTTACACTGTTACTTCAGAGATATGTTCGGGCCATCGAGGTATTGTGTCAGGGACACTTTCCTGACATATCTTTTCAGGAAAAGCTTTGAGAAGCGTGTACATCTTGTAAAGCGTGCACCCTCACCACCGGCGCTTTATATAAAGGGGGGGGTCCAAGCATCGGCAAAAGTACGCACACATACACATCCACTATTCATCTACAGTTGCTCCGCTTTCCATTTTTGCCGTTGTTTATTGACTTGAGCGTCGGAGGGCCATCACCGAGGACCCCTTCCCTGGCTCGGCACTAACGTCGTTCGTATTGCAGGTCCAAGTGGAGTCTTCGACAAGTCAACAGGAGCGCCACATCCTCAACCTGCCATCTTCCCTACTTTCGAACATGATCATTTTGGTGCCGTATGTGGGAACTTAACCTACATTCGGAGTAAGAAAGATGGAGGACACTGGACGACTTCATACGGTGTCGCTCACATAAGAGGAGCTTGACATACTGATACTATTGGATCGAGACCGCGTTAGAGGGGGGTGAATAGTGCTCGTGACTTTCACACGTTTTGTAATCGAAAATTCGACGAGTAAAGCACAGCGGAAATAAATAACACGCACACAAAAACCCAAGGTATTTACTTGGTTCGGAGCCTGTGGTGACTCCTACTCTAAGGCCCGCGATCATTGATCACTCTCAGTGGGCAACAACTATAATCTCGTCAAAAGAATTACAAATTGAAGTACAATTCAAAGTAGTAAAGTATACCAATGACAAAAGAATTAGCAGAATTACAACTCAGGGTCGTCGGCGTCAAGTTGCAGCTTCGTCGGAACTTCTCGTTAGCAGCTAGTTGTAGAAATGTCGCTTTTCAGGTGATATCTTGAGCTGGTGGTCGAAGTGGCCTTAAATAGGTTGTTGAGGGTGCCTCCAAGCCTGTCTGAGGTGCCTCCAACTTGTCGAGTCAGCCGCGCAGATCAGAACAGAACTGGTCGCAACTTATCTGGTTGAAGGTGCCTCCATCACCCTTTGAGGCTCCTCTAAGCTTGTCTGTTGTATGATTTTTTTTTCTTATTTCTTTTCTACAGACACTTTTTATTTAATTTTTTTTTTAACTCAAGAGAACAATGGAAGGTGTATTCTGTTGGATCATGAAAACGCTAAAGGGGGATGAATAGCGATCATAGAGAATTTGAAAATCGAATAGAGTGTGCAGCGGAAAATTAAAAAGTACAACACTAACATAAACCAGTTTTACTTGGTTCAGAGCCTCATCAAATTCTATTCCAAGGCCCGCACTTGTCGAGTGCTTTCGTTAGGTAATTCATTAGCAGTTCGAAAAATGATTACAAATGTAAGTACAAGTGTTGGATCAAGAAATTTGTTAGTGGGGGGATAGCAATTTTTTTAAAAAAAAATTATCGTATCAAGAGTAAGCAGCGGAAGAGAAAAAGAACAATGCTAACACAATCTGATTTACTTGATTCGGAGCCTTTGTCAACTCCTACTCCAAGGCCCGCACTCGTTGAGTGCTTTCGTTGGGCAATCACTAACAGTTCATAAAAATATTACAAGTGTAATTACAGGAACCTTTTAAAAGGAATACCGACAACAGAATAAAGGAAAAAAGAAATTCTTAGTAGTACGATGTCGGAGAAGCTTCGCAGCATCGTAGGAGCACAGCGCAGTAGAGCAAGCATTGAAAGTCGTTGTTGTGTTGAAGCTCTGGAGAAGACTGTTGGGTGCTACTTGAAATTCTATTTTGTTTCCCCTGTATAAAAATTTGTACAAGCACAGAACTTTTCCTAACAACCCATGTGCTTTTCATAAGTTAAACTTGGATTGCAAATGAAACTTAACATTATTAATCCAAGTTCAACCCATGTGATCTTCAGAAGTTAAACTTGGATTGCAAACGAAACTTAGAATTATTAATCCAAGTTTAACCTATGTGTTTATTAGAAGTTAAACCAAATTACAGAAGTTGATTAAATATCTATTTCAAGGATTAGCTTCCAGGTCGTTGGCGATGCACTCGGCCTTCTTGGTTATGGGATCATCCACCACTTCCTAGACAAGGCCTTTCAAAGAAATTGAATATTTAAACTCCTCACAGTAAACCCTAGGTTTATCTAAAGAGACCTCAATCGAAGCACAAGATCGAAATATAAAATCGAAACACAAAATCGAAACACAAAATCGAAACACAAAATCGAAGCACAAAATTGAAACACAAAATCGCTAGCCTCTTATGTTGATATTTCAGGATCCATACAAAGAAAAACTAAACTAGTTTTGCTACGGAAACAATTAACTAGTTATACCTTTCTTTGTAGCTAAAGACCTCTTGATCTTCTGTTGTATACCTCTCCTCCTCTTGGACGTCGTGTGGGCAACGATCTACCAAGACAAAGACACCCGACCTTCTCCTTCTTTTCCAAGCTTTCGGCCACCAAAGAATACAAAGTGAAGAGACCTCCTCCTCCTTCTTCTTCTCCTCCAAGCAACCGACCACAAGATGTAATCTAAATTAAAGTTAATCATCTCACAAAAATACATAAGGTTCCCTGATTGATAACTTAGAATTGGGTGAGATGAATTTAGGATGAACTTAGTCAAATTTAATTAAACCTAATTCAATTCAATTTAAACCTTCAATTCAATACAATTTAAATCTTAATTTAATTAATGTAATTAAACATAACTTAATTAATAACTTAATCAAATTAACTAATTAACTAACTTAATCAAAATAACCTAAATTAACTTTATCAAATTAACTAACTTAATCAAATTAACTAATTCATTGAAACCTAATCAACTAATTAATTTAACCTAATCAAATTAACAAATTAATTCTAAACAAATAAATTAATTTCATGGTTAATTTTAACTTAATTGTCAATTAACTAATTTTAACTTAAATAAATCACTTAAATAATTTTAATCAATTTAGCAAATTTTACCTTAAACCTAAACTTAACATAAAAAAAAGGGAACGAGAAACGCCTCGGCAAGGCGCCTCTCGAAGGCACCTCCAATACAAAGGAGGCACCCTCGAGAGCGGCGGGAAATTTCCTGCCAAAACTGTCTTAGGTTGCCTCTGAGCGAATACGAGGCGCCTTCCATACGACCTTGAGGGCACCATCAAGGGCAATGAAGGCGCCCTCAACACACGATTTTCCAGCGAACAGAGGCTTCTCTGTTTGTTGTTTTATCGCGAATCACCCACACCGAGGTGCCTTCAACTCGAGTTCCTCCCCTCTAAACCTCATCAAAGCCTCACAATGCCTCCTAGATATACCCCAATCTATCTAAATGTTTCTATATACTTTTATTGTGTATTTTTGTTGTTATATCTGTGTTTGGTTAGAATTAGGAAACGATGTAATGTTGTGTCAACCTCCGGTAGTGGACCGTCCACCGATCCTAGGTTCTCCACTGAGCGACATAGGATTGAGTTAATTAAGCATACATTTTCTCCAATTAAATGTAGATATTTGAGTAGATAATTTTTTACTAGATATTGTCAGCCTGCTGTCCAGATGATTGAGCACTTCTAGCTTGATAAGCTGGTTTACTGCAGTAATGCAATAAATCAGAACTTATGTGCTCAGTTCTATAACAACCTTGAGAGGGTTAATGACTTGACCTATTCCACTAGAGTTGGTGAAAAGGATTTTCAGCTTACCCCCGCCTTGTTACGTACTAGTCTATGTCTTAGACCCTCTGCATGCCCATTTTTGTGCTACCCTAGTAAGGATCTGTCATTTGGCGAGCTCTACTCCCACATTACATTGGATACACTATATATGCATTTTTTGGGGGAGGAGAGACCACCTATAGTTTCTGACTTCAGGTCACTATCTCTTAGGGTCCAGAACTACATTATGTATCGAGTCTTGATAGTATGCATTTTATCGATCACATCTCGGGATGTCCTGAAGATGCGTCCTTTACATTTCTTCTTTTTGTATGCCTTAAGTCAGAATTTAGATATAGACATCGCATTACGCATGTTTCATAACATCATTCATGCGGCTAGTCTCGTTACGTCCCTTGTAGTCAACATGCTTTACTGTCATGTCTTGACATATATCTTCTCGACTTTAGGGATAGATACGACCCAGGGGACGGTTACCTCCCTTAGACCTTATGATGAGATTGGCCAACGTCACCTTAGGTTAGTTCATATAGACATATACCGCTCAAGGGGTCCTCGCATGGAGAGGTGGGTCGTCGCCGGTCGATCTAGCCGAGGATGAGGTTATTGCTCCAGCCGAGGGGTTCGTCCTAGCTCTAGATGAGTATTTTTATCCAGCTGAGGGACAGGAGGTGTTAGGATTCACACTTACTGAGATGTTTGAGGATCCTTCAGCTCAGCCCTCGACGTCAACCCAGCCTTCCACTTCCATATCTATCAAGGATAGACTCACTCGACTCGAGGAGTCTTCTGCGTAGACGCAATAGCTCATTTCGGACGGTTTTCGTACACTATAGGCTGAGATGACCTCCGGATTTACTTCTCTCTGAGAGAAGATTCTTCGAGCACTACATGCACTCGAGTGACCTCTATCACCTCCTCTAGCTGACGATCCTCCTAATTGATCATATTTTGGCCATGCATTGTATCTATTGGACTTAAACTTACTCCTTGTGTAGATAACTCTCTTTTGGTTTGTTTGGTCTTGTGCTTACTAGAATAAAATTTACCTTTATTATTCTATTTTTTTTAAATTATGTTTTTAAAATCAATCTAATTTTAAAATTGCCTTTAAAAATTCTAGGAAAAATAGTTTTCAAAATCCCAATTTTGTTAGTTTTCAAAAATTTGGACTTAGCCTAGGAATTTACCCCCTAGAAATTATGTACCCCTAGTTTCAGCCAGCGCATCTCACAAGCACACTAGGTTTAACTTGCTTGTGTATGAAAACACTTAGATTGGTGTGAGATGCATAGAGTACTGCCTGGACTTAAGAATGCTTATATTTGTGCATCGACATAAGTCTAGGCAATAAATACCAATTTACATTAATCAAGTCTTAGTCAAGTCAAACTGGATCACTAACTTGACTAACCAAGTGAAAACTATTGCCTTTTAGGTAAGCAGCTAGTAGCTAATGGTTAGACATTTGGATAAGGAAATTTAGTTTTAATTTTGTTAATTACTCATGCCTGGACTTTAAGATTTTTGGAAAAGAGAACTAAATTTTTTTTAACTTACTCGTTTTTGATTCTAAGTGAAAGGGGCATTAGCTAAAGTTTTACAAGTTTTTACTACTTAAGCTAAGTATTTCTCAAATTTAACTAAGTTAAATTAATGTTTGAATCTCTAAAATTTTTCTTCTATCAAATATTTTTTTGCTCTTTTTACACTAAATTTTTTTTCTAAGTTACTTTTCAAACTTTTCTTTAGCTAAAAATTTCTTTCCAAACTTAGTTAAGAACTAAGCTCCCTAAACTTTTGATAAAAAATTTGTATGCACTTAGCTAAAAAGTCTACAAGAAAATTTATTCTAAGTTTTTATCAAAACATTTGCTCAACCTTCTATTAATTTTTTTTTTCTAGCTAAAAGTTTTTGTATATTCTAAAAAGCTAAGTTTTTTTTTAAAAAAAAAACCTTCTAAAAAGCCAAGTTTTAAAAGATAAAATATTTCTTAAACCAGTTATTGGCTATGTATTTTTAAAGCTAAATTCTTAAACTGAGACCAAAGATCAACCTGTCTATTTTTATACCTTCCTTTTTGTTGTTTTTTTATATATGCCAAAGGGGGAGAGTATATGAAAGTTCAAGTGTATGAAAATTCAAATATGAAAAAAAAAGAGGAGCTTAAAAATTCAAATATGGAAAAAAAGATGAGCTTTGCATTTAGGGTGAGTTTTTCACTTAAGCTTTAATTAAGGGGGAGCTATGCATTTAAATTTTTGCTTGTACTGTCATTGAAATTCTTCACAGCATTATATCTTTATGTCTTTTTACTTAACTTTGAATTTTTGTTGTCATAATAAAAAAAGAGGAGATTGTTAGTGCGGGAAGCATCCGACGATCGAACCTGAATTTTGATAATGACAAAGGATTCAAAGTTAAGATTATTTGTGATCTAATGTGTTGAATGAGCTTGCAGGAAAAGTCCTAAGGTATCTTAGGCAAAAGTTCTAGTTGTGGTTAGGCATGCAGAAAAACCCTAGGGGGTGGAAACCCTAGGTCCTAGGGGGTGGTAACCCTAGGCAGAAAGCCTTGGTGGGTCAAGGTCTTCGGGCAAAAGTCCTAGAGTCGGGGACTCTATATGGAAAGTCCTGGTGTCGTGAACCAGGTGAAAGACTGGACGGGTATTGGAGCGGGTGCCCAGCAGAAATACTTGAAGACTCGGGCGTTGAGCAAAAGTTCAGTCGGTCTGGAGGATAGGTCTGGCAACAGGTATACTCTCCTCAATGGAGTAGGTGAGGACGGGTTCCTCGAAGAGGGAACAGTAAGCGCTGGTTCGACCTAGGGTTTCCGGGTCAGAAATCTGAAGTCAGAACCGGACAGTCCGATAACTGTCAAACATCTTTGTTTATAGGGTTTAGGGTTTAGGGTTTAGGGTTTAGGGTTTTTTTTTTTTTTTTTTTTTTTTTTGATAAAAAGAGACCTTTATTTCACCAAGGAAAAGCCCAGGCTATCAGGGGGGCCAAACCTGACCTGCTAGCCTAGGGGAACAAGGGGTTTCTCTCTAGCAAGAGAGTACATGTGATTTTGCAACACATAAAAGATAGAGTAAAGCTTTACATGTGATATCCAATGGCCTCCAAGCTCCTACAGATCCACATAGTTCAAACAACCACTGTCTCTCACCTGCCGCCCACCATAGCTGTCCTCTGCGCTCCATGATAGTAGTGCCAACGTAGTCCTAGAGCAGCACCCCAGAAAGTCCAGCCCAAGCTCCATGAATCGCCATCAAAGACATCAGTGAGGTAAAACCGATGTCCTTTCCTGCCCCGCTGCCGCCCACCATATCTGTCCTCCGCGCTCCATGATAATAGTGCCAACGTAGTCCTAGAGCCGCACCCAAGAAAGTCCAGCCCAAGCTCCATGAATCGCCATCAAAGACATCAGTGAGGTAAAACCGATGTCCTTTCCTGCTCCGCTGCCCAAGCTCCATGAATCGCCATCAAAGACATCAGTGAGGTAAAACCGATGTCCTTTCCTGCTCCGCTCCCAAACAGTCCTCCAGCCCACCCGATGTTCACTTTTGGCAAAACCACAGCTATCAACGGATTTAGTGTGTCCTTACCGCAGCCGTTTGCTACGGACTAGGCAGGCCAATGGTGGGCCTACTCACCCTTTTTAGCTTTTAGGCAAAGCCACAGCCCTCAACGGATTTGACACGCCTTTACCGCAGCCGTTTGCTACGGGCTAGCTAGACCGTAGGTGGATCTAGTCACCCTATTTGGCTTTTTAGCAAAGCCACAGCTATCAACGGATTTGGTGTGTCCTTACCGCAGCCGTTTGCTACGGACTAGGTAGGCCAATGGTGGGCCTACACACCCTAGTTGGCTTTTTAGCAAAGCCACAGCTATCAACGGATTTAGGATGCCTTTACCGCAGCCGTTTGCTACGGACTAGGTAGGCCAATGGTGGGCCTACACACCCTAGTTGGCTTTTTAGCAAAGCCACAGCTATCAACGGATTTAGGATGCCTTTACCGCAGCCGTTTGCTGCGGGCTAGATAGCTCTAAGGTGGAGCTATTCACCCTGCATCGAGTGTGCTATCCTGGCTTGCAAGAGCTCCTGATATACGGCAAGCCCAATCTATCCATCCTGCAGATACCAAGTAGCAACCCATCAATCTCCCGCCCCTCCATCACCTTCTCCCCCTCCACCTGATATGCCTGGTTGGCGAGGAAGTCTGCAGCCGCATTCCCCTCTCTATATATGTGTGTACATCTGACCCCATGCTGTCGTACAAGCCTTCTGATCCGTAAGATCTCCTCCCGAAACTCCCAGGAAATACCAGAAGACCTGATGATATGCAGTGCCACCAGAGAATCAGACTCCAGCCAAATCGGGGAAAGCTGCCTATCCACGCACAACTCCAACCCTCTCAGGATCGCCATAAGCTCTGCTCTAATATTGGAGCCCTCTCCAAGGACTCCCTGCCTGGCCACCACCACCTGTCCACTGTGATCTCGAACAATAGCACCGTAAGCAGACTCACCTGGGTTCCCTCTAGAACTACCATCTGTGTTGAGCTTGAACCATCCATCATCAGGCCTCCTCCAGTGTACTACTGAGATCGTGTGCAATGTCCGTATCCTCACCTGAATCACCATAGCCTGGGCTGCCGAGATAGCTCCCCTCCAGTGCCTGGGCTTGATGATACCAGATGCCATCCCGACCCTCAAGTACTGTGTGATCTGCCTGATAATCTTCTGTCCCTCTGGCCTCAGCCCCCTGTGCTTGGAGTCGTTCCTGGCCGTCCACAGGAACCAAAAAATCAAGAGGGGGATGATCTCCCTCACCGAGCCAGTGCTGCTCCAAGCTGTGCCTGCCCTCCAGCTCTCCATCGCCCTCCAGCTGGCAACCCCGAATAAATGTCCAAAGTACCCCCAGACCTCTCCTGCCACCGGGCTCCCATAGAACAGATGCTCCCATGACTCCACTGCCTCACAGCACTGACATCTGGACGCTAAGCATGCACCAGGCTGCTGTAAAATCTCGTCCACTGGCAGTCGTCTCCGAGAGAACCTCCAAATGAACACGGAAATGGTGGGGAGGAGGAGTCTGCTCCAGGTCACTATCGCTACATCCTCCCTCTGGTGCATGGTCCTGTAGGCCTCCCAGGCAGACCTCGTAGTAAATCTCCCATCCCTGGTGGGTCGCCACAGCATAACATCCTCCTCCTCGGGCCTCAGCTGAACCTCTGTCACCTCCTCCGCCACTGATGAGGGCAACACCCTCTGAAGTATCTCCTGACTCCAGCTACCATCTGCTAAAAACCGGCCCACTCTGATATCCGGAGGCCCCTGCACTGTACACCACTCCGACAACGGTCCCCTCTCCATCCACCTGTCGTGCCAAAAGCTGAGGTGACCCTGCCCAATAATCCACCCAATCTGTCTCTCTGCCACAGCTCTGATCTGAATCATCCTGCGCCAACTGGGGGAAGCATTGCTCCTCAGAGTCACCACACCTGGGTCCACCGCCCCACAATAAGATCTCCTCAAGAATCTGGCCCACTGTGTGCTCTGCTCTCTGAATCTGAACCATAGCTTCATAGATAAGGCCGCCCCCACCTCTGACAGCCGTCTAATCCCCAGCCCTCCCTCCTACTTCGGCCTGCAAATGTCCTTCCAGGCTACCCAATGCACCTTCCTATCATGCCCCACTGAGCTCCAGAAAAAAGATGCAACCACCCCCTCCAGCTTCTTCAGGACCTCCAAAGGAGGCTGGGTCACCTGAAGGAGATAGACAGGCAGAGAACTCAAAACACTCTGGATCAGCATCAGGCGACCCCCATGTGAAAGGCGTGAGAGGTTCCAACCCTGAAACTTCCTCTGAATCTTAGCCAGCAGTGGCGCAAAGTGGACTGTCCTCTTGTTCCCTGAGATGATTGGAACCCCCAAATAAAGCATAGGCCTCTCCCCCAAACCAAAGCCTGTAATCGCTGCTATCTGCTGCCTCCTCCTGTCTGATATGCACCTCGAAGGGAAGAAGGAGCTCTTCCCTGCATTGATCGCCTGTCCTGTCTGGGCCTCATACCTGTCCAAAAATCCCTTCCCCCTCCTCACACAGTCCAGAGACCCATTCAGGAAAATGACCACATCATCCGTATAGGCCAGGTGGGACACCCTCATTTCACATCCTGTCGCATAAGCCATCCCTGGGTACGCTGCAAATAAGGCCTCTATCCCTCTGGAGAAAAGCTCCGCCGCCAAAATGAAGAGGAAAGGGGAGATGGGGTCGCCCTGCCTCAAGCCACGCTGTGATCTAAAGAAGCCTGACAGCTGTCCAATCACCAGGACCGAAAACCAAGAAGAAGTCACACACCTCCTGATGAAAGCAATCACTGACTCTGAGAACCCAAATGCTGCCATGACTCTGAAAAGAACGCCCCACTGCACTCTGTCATATGCCTTGGCCATGTCCAGCTTCAGTATAAGGTTCCCTCCTCTGATGTGATAGTTGAGCTTGTGGTCAAGCTCCTGAGCCATCAAGATATTGTCTGAAATCAGTCTCCCTGGAACAAAACCACTCTGAGCTGGGGATATTACCTTCCCTATCATTGAAGCCATCCTCTGCGCCATCAGCTTAGAGATGATCTTATAGGACACATTACATAAGCTGATGGGTCTGAAATCCTGCCACCTCTGCGCACTGTCCACCTTGGGGATCAACACTATCGTCGTAGACGCCATACCCCGTGGAAGCTCTGCCCCTCGAAAGAACTCCAGTACTGCCTGAAGGACATCCTCCCCCACAGTCTCCCAGCAAGCTCTGTAGAAGGCCACTGAAAAGCCATCTGGACCCGCTGCACTGTCCTGACACATGCCCCAGACCACCTGCTTCACCTCCTCTGCTGATGGGAGCCCCTCAAGCATCAAATTATCCTCTGTACTAACCAAGGAGGGTATCAACTCAGTGTCCACCACCGTACTATCCACTATCTCCCCTGTCAGCAGCTCCTGAAAATATCTGACTCCTGACTCTCTGATCCTCTCAGGCTGGTCCAGGCACTGCCCCTCCTCCCAAACTCTGAAAAGTCTGCTAGCTGACCTCTTCTTCTGCACTGTGGAGTGAAAGAACTTTGTATTCCTCTCCCCCTCTCCCATCCATCTGACAGCAGCTCTCTGCTTCCAGAAGTCCTCCTCCATGTCTAGCACTCTGAATAGGTGAGCCTGACACTCTGACCTGTGGGTCCTGCTCTGCTCTGTGGGGTCCCTGTCATATGCCTGCTCAGCTGCAGCCATACTCTCCTCAGCCTGCAAAACCCTGTCATGTATGTTACCAAACACCTCCATGTTCCACCACTTCAGATGTTCCTTCAGCCTCCTCAGCTTCATCTGTAGCCTCTGCAGTCCCTGTGCCACACTAGGTAGACACCAATTCAGCCTCACTGTCTGCATAAAGTCCCTGTGCCGCACCCACATCCTCTGAAATCTGAAGGAGGCCCTCGGCTTCTGGAATCCTGGGAACTCCAGAAGTAGGGGGCAGTGATCTGAAGCTGCCCTGCTCAAATGCTCCACTCTGACTGTGAAATCCAGACTTCCCCAGGAGGGAGACAAAAGGACCCTATCCAGCCTCTTCCACACCCTGTTATTCGTCCATGTGTACCTGTCCCCAACAAAACCTGCATCCACCAGTCCAGCAAGCATGATAAAATTATTGAAATCCTCCATGGCCCCTGGCCTAGCCAGAACTCCTGCTGAGTGCTCCTCCATGCTAGATATGACATTGAAGTCTCCTCCCACTAGCCACAATCTGTCTCCCTCTGGCCTCAGCTCCTCCAAGCTCTCCCATAGTAAGCACCTCTCCAACCTCGTACACTTGGCATAGACCACTGTCACAATCATAGAAGAAGGGAACAGCTGCGAAGAAAGCTCCAAGTGTAGAAACTGGTCATGGTCAAACAAAACTCTACAAGCAATATTAGAATCCCAGAAAAACCAAACCTTCCCAGATTTATTAGAGACTACCTCCTCAAACCCCATGCGCCGAGCCATATACCTGCAATCCAAATCAACCATAGGCTCCAACACTGCTAAGAAACTCAGATGATGATGTCGTCTCAGAAACAAAGCCCTCCTCTGCGTCGCCAAATTCCCAAACCCCCTCACGTTCCATATGATGCCAGACATGACTAATGGGAGGGGGTGCGAGCCTGCTTTGAAGTCTGGCTCCTAGTCATTCGTGGCTCCAATCCCACCTTCGGCCACTGCGCCTTGAATACCTTAGGCATCCCCGCTTTCCTTCCTCTGGGTGGACTGACCACGGATGCTAGGCTGTGTCCCCCACGTGATGAAGAGCTAGTATCTGCCTCCTCATACTCCTCAAAGGTCTTCTGAAAGTCTGGATCCTCTGAGCTCTCTGGGATAACCTGTATGCGCCTAGCAGGCTCTTTCTGACCCAAATCTTCTGAGACTCCCTGATCCGCTGAGGAGCTGGAATATCTGTCAAGACAATCATCCTCTGGCAGCTCCCCCGATGTCTCCAGTACCCTGGGCTCCTCACCACTGATCAAGCTGACATCCTTCAACCCCTTGGAGAGTCCCCCCTGTCCCTGTGCTCCATCTGTGTTCTTCTGATGTGCCCCTATGCCTGACCTCTGTGCTGTCTGAGAAGCCTGCTCCCCCTGGCCGAAACTCTGGGATGACTGATCCCCCACCTGTTGCTCTCCTCCCTCCACTGAGGCACTGTCCTGCTGACCCAAAACCTGAGATGTCTGCCTTAATGTCTGGTGCTGTCCCAACTGCACTGGCCTTCTGTCTTCCACCTCTACCAGCTGAGTCTCAACCACCCTGTCCTCTTCTTCCCCCACACCATCATCTGTCTCTGTTCCCACCTGTGGAGTGTCTCCCAGCGCCTCCCTGCCACCAGCCCCCTCCATCACGTCATCCCCTGCATCCTCCTCCTCTCCTGTATCCTTCAGCACCTCAAAAGAATTCACCTGAGTATGTAACTCCTGTGTAGCTTCTTGGCCCATCCTGAAATGTAGCTGCTTACGGGCCCATGTCTGTCCAGTCCTCCTGCCACCAACCCTCTGAAAATCCTGTGCCTCTGAGTCCTCGACCACCACTGCCTTACCTTTCCTGTCTCGCTCCCTCTGATCAAGTCTCTCTCTCAGGTCTGCGCCTGGGGGAATCGGATCCACTCTATCTCTGTGCCACCCAGGCCGTGGCTTGTTCCCTGCCACATAGCAATCCGCCTCTGCATGTCCCAGGTGCCTACAATACTGGCAGTACTCTGGTGTCCTCTCATACACAACTCTCTGCAGCCTGTGCTCATCTCCAATTCCGATCAAGAACTGCTCCACCCTGGGCTTCAAGAGATCAATCTCCACACATGCTCTGGCCATAAAGAGTCTAGAGCCATCTGCTGTGGCCTCATCTATCTTGATAGGGCACCCTACAATCCGAGCCATCGAAAACACACAATTTTTATTGAACATATGAACTGGAAGATCAGGAAATTGTACCCAAACTGGGACCAAGGATGACTCAGCCTCATAGGAAAAGTGCGGTGTCCACTTGAAGATTCTGAGTATTGAGCCACCAATGCGCCAGACTCCCCTAGTCCATATCCTGGCCATGTCCTCATTTGAAGTAAGGTGCAAAAAGATATGCCCAGCACGTAGAAACCGAATGTTGTAGGGGCTTGATAGTCCCAGCCCCTTGAAACCTTGGTACACAATCTGAGGGGAAGGTCTCCTGCCAGAAAACTTGCCTATCAGGGAAAACTTATATGTATCAGACAAAGCTTTTACCTCCTCGTCATTATAGAAAACCCCTGGCACGTTGTTACACATCGAAATCTCCTTGAAGTTGGCTCCCACCTCCTCAAAACTCTTCTTAGCCGCCCTTGGCGACCTTGGAGCTAGAGCCTCCACGTACCGTCTCCCTTGCGAAGAAGGAAGCGCCGGCACTGGGTCCGACCTCCTGCAGACCGCTCCGCCTCCACCGGCCGCCGGCGCACCCTCACCGGCCGCTGCATGGCCCATCATCGACGTTAGATCCCCGCCTGCTGCCCCCGCTGACTCCAGGGAGGCGTCCCCTGTCCGCATCGCCGCCGCCACAGCTTCCACAATCGCCGCTGCTAGCTCCGGCGAGGACGCCGGCGACAGGGCAAGCAGCCGCCTCTGCTGCACTTCCAGGGTCGTGCTCGTGTTGGGGATGGCCGCCCCAGCCTCCTGTCGCGTCCCCGTTTCCGCTGGCGCCCCCCGCTTAGGGTTAGGGTTAGGGTTCGGGATGCCGGGGTGGTTCCCTGCTGCGCTGGCCGCCCTGCCCTGTGGATCTCCCATGCAGCACGTCCAACCCTCTCTCCCCGTCGGCACAGGGAGCTCGCATGCCTGCTGCAGCGTCGCCGCCGCCCCCCCAGTCATCCCCAAAGTCTTCTTGTCTCCATAGCCGCCGCAAACCGCCCCGACTCCATCAGTCGCCGGCGCACCACCCTCCCCGGCCACTGCTTGGCATGTCATCACCGTTGGGACCCCACCTGCTTCCCCGGTTGGCGCCAAGGAGGCGTCCCACGTCCGCATCACCTCCGCCAAGGCCTCCACGATCGCCGCCACTAGCTCCGGCGAAGGCGCCGGCGTCAGAGAAGGCCGCGACCTCTGCTGCGTCCCCGAGGTCGTGCGCGTCGTCGAGATCGCCGCCCCAGCCACCGCTTCCTTCTGCTGCATCCACATTCCCTCCGGCGCCCCAAAATTAGGGTTAGGGTTAGGGTTAGGGTGGCCGGTGTCCCTGCCCTGTCCCTCGCCCTTGCAGCCCGTCCGCACCCCTCTCCCCAACAGCCCAGAGACCGTGCAAGCCCGGTGCAGCACCGGGGCTGTCGCCCCCGTCGCCCCCGTCTTCCCCGAGATCAGCCCGTCTCCACCGCCGCCGCAAGCCGCCAACAGCAGGTGCACCAACGCCCTGGCCGCCGCCGATGCCTGCACCATATCCTCCATCGCCTCGCTTGCGCCAACAGGAGGTGCAACGCCCGTCGTGTCCTTCGTCACGATCGGATCACCACCTCCGCCACGGCCGCATTGTGCCGCCGCCGCCCGAACTTCGCCCCCACCCACGCCATGCACCTCCACCCTGCCTTCATCGTCCCCACCAACACCTCGCGCTGCCGCCACCTTTCCACCATCCCCACCAACGCCTTGCACCGCCGCCGCCACTAGGGCTCCGCCACCTTGAGCCGAAGCCTCCCCGCCCGTTGCACCACTGTGGAGCCGCGGGTTTTGATGGAGGACCACCGAGGAAGGGCCGGAAGCATGCTCTGGCGGGCGGGGGGTCGGCGCCGGCGCTTTGGAAGCGCCGGCAGCCATTGCCGCTCGCCCGAGAAGGCTGATCGCCCAAGAATCGCCGCCCGCGTGGAGAGGGAGGAGAGAGAGGGTTTAGGGTTTAGGGTTTAGGGTTTAGGGTTTAGGGTTTAGGGTTTTTTTTTTTTTTTTTTTTTTTTGGTAAAAAGAGACCTTTATTCCACCAAGAAAAAGCCCAGGCTATCAGGGGGACCAAACCTGACCTGCTAGCCTAGGGGAACAAGGGGTTTCTCTCTTGCAAGAGATTACATGTGATTTTGCAACACAGAAAAGATAAAGTAAAGCTCTACATGTGATTTTGCAACACAGAAAAGGAAAAGTAAAGCTTCACATGTACTATCCAATGGCCTCCAAGGTCCTACAGATCCGCATAGGTTCAAACAACCGTTGTCTCTCACCTGCCGCCCACCACAGCTGTCCTCCGCGCTCCATGATAATAGTGCCAACGTAGTCCTAGAGCAGCACCCCAGAGAGTCCAGCCCAAGCTCCATGAATCGCCATCAAAGACATCAGTGATGAAAAACCGATGTCCTTTCCTGCCCCGCTACCAAAGCCGTCAGTGAGGTAAAACCGATGTCCTTTCCTGCTCTGCTCCCAAACAGACCTCCAACACACCCGATGTTCACTTTTGGCAAGTGACCAGCCCTCAACGGATTTAGTGTGTCCTTACCGCAGCCGTTTGCTACGGACTAGGCAGGCCAATGGTGGGCCTACTCACCCTCTTTGGCTTTTAGGCAAAGCCACAGCCCTCAACGGATTTGGGCGCCTTTACCGCAGCCGTTTGCTACGGGCTAGCTAGACCATAGGTGGATCTAGACACCCTATTTGGCTTTTTAGCAAAGCCACAGCTATCAACGGATTTAATGTGTCCTTACCGCAGCCGTTTGCTACGGACTAGGTAGGCCAATGGTGTACCTACGCACCCTCTTTGGCTTTTTGGCAAAACCACAGCCCTCAACGGATTTGGCACGCCTTTACCGCAGCCGTTTGCTACGGGCTAGCTGGACCATAGGTGGGTCTAGTCACCCTATTTGGCTTTTTAGCAAAGCCACAGCTATCAACGGATTTAGAATGCCTTTACCGCAGCCGTTTGCTGCGGGCTAGATAGCTCTAAGGTGGAGCTATTCACCCTCCATCAAGTGTGCTATCCTTGCTTGCAAGAGCTCCTGATATACGGCAAGCCCAATCTGTCCATCCTGCAAATACCAAGTAGCAAACCCACAATCTCCTGCCCCTCCATCACCCTCTCCCCCTCCACCTGATATGCCTGGTTGGCAAGGAAGTCTGCAGCCGCGTTCCCCTCTCTATATATGTGCGTACATCTGACCCCATGCTGTCGTACAAGCCTTCTGATCCGTAAGATCTCCTCCCGAAACTCCCAGGAAATACCAGAGGACCTGATGATATGCAGTGCCACCAGAGAATCAGACTCCAGCCAAATCGGGGAAAGCTGCCTATCCACGCACAACTCCAACCCTCTCAAGATCGCCATAAGCTCCGCTCTAATATTGGAGCCCTCTCCAAGGACTCCCTGCCTGGCCACCAACACCTGTCCACTGTGATCTCTAACAATAGCACCGTAAGCAGACTCACCTGGGTTCCCTCTAGAACTACCATCTGTGTTGAGCTTGAACCATCCATCGTCAGGCCTCCTCCAGTGTACTACTGAGATCGTGTGCAATGTCCGTATCCTCACCTGAATCACCATAGCCTGGGCTGCCGAGATAGCTCCCCTCCAGTGCCTGGGCTTAATGATACCAGATGCCATCCCGACCCTCAAGTACTGTGTGATGCCACGATAATCTTACATCCCTCGGCCTCGGGCCCACTGTTGGAGTCGTTCCTGGCCGTCCAGGGAACCAACAAATCAAAGGGGATGATCTCCCTCACCAAACCATCTTGCTCAATGTGCACCCTCTCGACTCTCCATCGCCCTCCGGTGCCAACCCGAATAAGTGTCAAAGTACCCCGGACCTCTCACGCCACCAAGCTCCCATAGACGGATGCTCCCATGACTCGCTGCTTACGGCAGCATCTGGACACCGAGCATACACCGCAACCGTAAGATCTGGTCCATTGGCGGGCGTCTCGAAAGAACCTCCAAATGAACACGGAAATGGTGGGAGGAGTGCGCTCAGTCACTCGCTACATCCTCCCTGCAGTGCGTGGTCTGTAGGCCTCCCAGCGGAACCTCGTAATCATCGCCCATCTACGGTGGGTCGCCCAGACCTAACATCCTCCTCCTCGGGCCTCAGTGAACCTCATCACCTCCTCGCCATGATGAGGCACCCTCTGAAGTATCTCGACTCCGGTGCCATCTACTAAAAGCGGCCCACTCGATGTCAGGCCCTGCATACACCACTCAGACAACGGTCCCTCTCCATCCACTGTCATGCCAAAGGCGGGTGACCACCTTGAATAATCCACCCAATCATCTCTGCCTTACAACTCTGTCACAGATCATCCTGCGCGGTGGGAGCATTGCTCCTCGAGTCACCACACACACGGGTCCACAGCCCAAGATCTCCTCAAGAATCTGGCCCACTGTGTGCTCTGCTCTCTGAATCTGAACCACAGCTTCATGGATAAGGCCGCCCCCACCTCTGACAGCCGTCTAATCCCCAGCCCTCCCTCCTGCTTCGGCCTGCAAATGTCCCTCCAGGCTACCCAATGCACCTTCCTATCATGGCCCACTGAGCTCCAGAAAAAAGATGCAAACACCCCCTCCAGCTTCTTCAGGACCTCCAAAGGAGGCTGGGTCACCTGGAGGAGATAGACAGGCAGAGAACTCAAAACACTCTGGATCAGCGTCAGGCGACCCCCATGTGAAAGGCGTGAGAGGTTCCAACCCTGAAACTTCCTCTGAATCTTCGCCAGCAGTGGCGCAAAGTGGACTGTCCTCTTGTTCCCTGAGATGATTGGAACCCCTAAATAAAGCATAGGCCTCTCCCCCAAACCAAAGCCTGTAACCGCTGCTATCTGCTGCCTCCTCCTGTCTGATATGCACCTCGAAGGGAAGAAGGAGCTCTTCCCTGCATTGATCGCCTGTCCTGTCTGGGCCTCATACCTGTCCAAAAAACTCTTCCCCCTCCTCACACAGTCCAGAGACCCATTCAGGAAAATGACCACGTCATCCGCATAGGCCAGGTGAGACACCCTCATATCACATCCTATCGCATAAGCCATCCCTGGGTATGCTGCAAATAATGCCTCTAACCCTCTGGAGAAGAGCTCCGCCGCCAAAATGAAGAGGAAAGGGGAGATGGGGTCGCCCTGCCTCAATCCACGCTGTGATCTAAAGAAGCCTGACAGCTGTCCATTCACCAGGACCGAAAACCATGAAGAAGTCACACACCTCCTGATGAACGCAATCACTGACTCTGAGAAACCAAATGCTGCCATGACTCTGAAAAGGACGCCCCACTGCACTCTGTCATATGCCTTGGCCATGTCCAGCTTCAGTATCAGGTTCCCTCCTCTGGTGTGATAGTTGAGCTTGTGGTCAAGCTCCTGAGCCATCAAGATATTGTCTGAAATCAGTCTCCCTGGGACAAAACCACTCTGAGTTGGAGATATTACCTTCCCTATCACTGAAGCCATCCTCTGCGCCATCAGCTTAGAGATGATCTTATAGGACACATTACATAAGCTGATGGGCCTGAAATCCTGCCACCTCTGCGCACTGTCCACCTTGGGGATCAACACTATAGTCGTAGACGCCATACCCCGTGGAAGCTCTGACCCTCGAAAGAAATCCAGTACTGCCTGAAGGACATCCTCCCCCACAATCTCCCAGCAAGCTCTGTAGAAGGCCACTGAAAAACCATCCGGACCCGCAGCACTGTCCTGACACATGCACCAGACCACCTGCTTCACCTCCTCTGCTGATGGGAGCCCCTCAAGCATCAAATTATCCTCTGTACTAACCAAGGAGGGTATCAACTCAGTGTCCACCGTACTATCCACTATCTCCTGTCGGACTCACGAAATGCTCGACTCGACTCTCGATCCTCTCGGGTGGTCGAAGCCTTGCCCCTCCTCCCAAACTCTGAAAAGTCGCTAGGCGACCTCTTCTTGCAGTGAAAGAACTTTGTATTCCTCTCCCCTCTCCCATCCATCGAAGGGATCTTTGAAGTCCTCCTCCATGTCTAGCACTCACGAATAGGTGAGCGACACTCGGACACATGAATCTGCTCTCTGCCTGTGGGGTCCCACATCGTATGCACCTTTGTTGCGGCCATACTCTCCTCACTGCCAAAACCTATCATGTATGTTACAACACCTCCATGTTCCACCACCGGATGCTCCTTGACCTCCGGCTTCATGCAAGCCTCTGCGGTCCACATGCCATACTAGGTAGACACCAATTGACCTCCTTTGCATCTGCGCCAAAGTCCACATGCCGCACCCCATCCTCTGAAATCGAAGGAGGCCCTCGGCCACGGAATCACAGGAACTCCACAAGTGAGGGCAGGTGATGCAGGCGCCACTGCTCAAATGCTCCACTCATTGTGAAATCAGGCTTCCCGGGAGGGACAATAGGACCCTATCCGCCTCTTCCACCACCATTATTCGTCCATGTGTACATCCCCAAAAACATCCACCAGTCCAGCAAGCATGATAAAATTATTGAAATCCTCCATGGCCCCTGGCCTAGCCAGAACTCCTGCTGAGTGCTCCTCCATGCTAGATATGACATTGAAGTCTCCTCCCACTAGCCACAATCTGTCTCCCTCTGGCCTCAGCTCCTCCAAGCTCTCCCATAGTAAGCTCCTCTCCAACCTCGTACACTTGGCATAGACCACTGTCACAATCATAGAAGAAGGGAACAGCTGCGAAGAAAGCTCCAAGTGTAGAAACTGGTCATGGTCAAACAAAACTTTACAAGCAATAGTAGAATCCCAGAAAAACCAAACCTTCCCAGATTTATTAGAGACTACCTCCTCAAACCCCATGCGCCGAGCCATATACCTGCAGTCCAAATCAACCATAGGCTCCAAAACTGCTAAGAAACTCAGATGATGATGTCGTCTCAGAAACAAAGCCCTCCTCTGCGTCGCCAAATTCCCAAACCCCCTCACGTTCCATATGATGCCAGACATGACTAATGGGAGGGGGTGCGAGCCTGCTTTGAAGTCTGGCTCCTAGTCACTCTTGGTTCAAAGCCCACCTTCGGCCACTGCGCCTGGAATACCTTGGGCCTCCCCGCTCTCCTTCCTCTGGGTGGACTGACCACCGAAGCTAGGCTATGTCCCCCACATGATGAAGAAATAGTATCTGTCTCCTCATACTCCTCAAAGGTCTTGAAAGTCGGATCTCTGAGCCCTCACAGGATACCACAGCCTGGCTAGCTCTTACGAACAAATCATCACAACTCCATGATCCGTGAGGAGGCTGGAATATCTGTCTAAACAATCATCCTCTGGCTCCCATGTCTCGATTACCACGGGCTCCTCGCCAGCAATTGATGACATCTGACCTGAAAGTCCCATCACTGTGCTCCATCATGTTCTTCTGTCCTATGCGACCTCTGTCTTGTCTGAGAAGCCTGCTCCCCAGGCGAAACTCGGGATATTGTACCCCCCACATTGCTCTCCTCCCTCCCTTTGAGCCTTGTCCTGCTGACCAAAACACAGATAGCTGCTGCACACTGCTATGATCCCCCTGCCCAGACTCCGTCTTCCACCTCTACAGTGAGTCTTACCACCACATCCTCTTCTTCCCCACATCGTCATCATCTCTGTTCCCACATGGATTGTCTCCCAGCCTTGCCACCGCCACCTCCATCCGTCTTCCCATCCTCCTCCTCCTCATCCTTGACACCTCAAAATTACACAGTATGTAACTCTGTCTGCTTCACAGCCCATCTCTGGAATGTACGCTACGGGCCCATGTCATCCGGTCCTCCACCCCCAACCCTCTGAAAACCCTGTGCCTCTGAGTCCTCCACCACCACTGCCTTACCTTTCCTGTCTCGCTCCCTCTGATCAAGTCTCTCT